>NW_023995050.1:0-166425 GCF_015586225.1 Lucilia sericata | reverse complement strand
GAATGTGACGTTCATCCAATGTTTTGCGAAATTTTGTTCAAACGCCGAACAAATTATGCAAGACATATGTACGTTGTGACCTTTTAAACATTTTTACATACAATAATAATAAGCACTCAAAAAGTAAAAATTCAAATGATTGAAATTTAATAATTAATATAATTCCAGTTTTTCTTGTCAAATAAAGAGGAAAAATATCAATATTAAAACAATTTTTCATAATAATTGATTTTTTATGTATGTGTGCGCTGTATGTATGCGATTTAATCACGGTGATTCATAATTCACTGGTAAATACTGAAATAATCAAATACAAGTTACTTGCAATGCCGTCCTTTTGAAATTTTACATTCTAAAATTCATTTAGTTTTCTATATAAAAAACCTCCCTATATTGTTATTGTAAAAAGTTTGGTTTTAAACAAAATAATCTCAAAAAAATTAATGTAGTTTTGATTTATAAGTGAAACCCGTGATAACAGTCACTGTTTTAAAGAACAGTAGTGATTTACAAATCACGTTCACTTAAAACGATGTTCTTTAGAAATAACTGGATCGCTCATCACTAATGTACGTACGTATTTGCACTTTAATTTAATATTTTGCTGTTTCAATTTTTCACTCAAGCCAGTTCCAATAAAAAATAGGTACGTATGCATATTTGCCTATGAAATCAAAATGACAATCAACAATGCCAGCATTTTTGTAGTCGACTACTAGAAAAATTCACTTCTAGTTTACTTTTACAGACTGACTGTAAGTTAACTACATTTTAATGAAGAGCTGTCCCAAATTTTGGTATTTAGCAAATAACCTACTTTTAAAGATTAACTGCAAGCTAACTATCATGTAATGCTACTTCTGACAATGAAAATAGGTACAAATAAGAAAATGTGCAAAGTGATGCTTATTTTGTCGCAAAATATCCGTTATTCGGATACTTTTAATAATAATTAGAAAATATATGTTATATTTATACATCTGTACCGCAATTCAGTAACTTTTTAACTACAAAATTTTGTCGTTAAATAGTAAAAATTCGTAAGTTAACAATAATTATCGTTATGTGGTATTCTGAATTATATTTCACCGATTTTTTTCGTTAAACATAACGAAAAGTATCGGCAATGTAACGACAATGTAACGACAAATAAAAAGTTCACATTAATAATTTTATATTTTAAAAATATTTCAATACAAAACTTTTGACATTCTCATATTTTTCCGATCTTTGTCGTTAAAATATTCTAAGGTCGTTAAAAAGTTACAGAATTGAAAATTCGTTAATGCAACCGATATTCATCGTTACTTTACGATATCGGTAGTTAAAATTAAAAAATTACAGAATTGCGGTACTGAACTAAATAAACATTTATTAAAGTCATATACATATAGATTTAATTTTTCTTAAAAGTTCGTTTTTATTGTCAAAAATCTATTATTAACAAAAATATGATATTAAGAAAACCGAATCAACGAATATTTATCATAATAGTATGCAACACTAACACATAAAATGACAGCCAAACAATTCCCAGCAGTTCCACAAAGAGTCAATGCAGTCATTTACACTAATGTGTAACCACATGGTTGACCCTAATTTCTATATATTGGGTTATTCGTCACCAACGCACTCTTCGTAAACGAGAGTGAAGACAGTCGTCACTTTACTGTACCCTAGGTAAACAAGTGAGGGGACACTTAAAATAGTTTTTTTTTCATTATACTTCAGAATGTAGATATTTTACACATCAATTGGAGACACAATTGTTATTTTCCACTAAAGTCTAACCAACTGGTTGTACCCTATTTGCATGTTTTTGGTCATTTATCACGAATGTACTCTTCGTAATCGAGAGCGAAGACAGTCGCCACTTTACTGTATACCAAGTAAGCAAGAGAGTGGTAGTCGTCACTTAACAGTAAATGAGAGAGGGGACACTTAAAAAAACTTAAGAATTGAAGGTGAAGAGAAGAAGAATAAACATGATCAGTTTTATATGAGTGCAAAGACAATGAACAGTTATACTATTTCATCACTTTTTAAGTTATTTTATTTTTATGTTAGTTGACTTTAATAAGTTGTTTAAGACAGTTCTCGCGAAGAATTTTGTTGTGTGAATTTTAAAATAAGAAAATGCTTTTTAATTTAATTAAAACATAGTCAAAAGATGAGTTAAAACCAAGGACCCGAAAACTTTTTATTTTAAATATTTTTATCATTAAATATCTTTTTTGTTGAAAATAAAATTTTATTGTTGAAAAAAAGATCAAAATAATTTTTATTTTCAAATATAAATATCCCTCATGATGAAAAACGAAAAATTTCTATTAAAATATATATCAAAAACAATTTTTATTTTCAATCATTTTCTTTTTCAATAATTTGTTTTAAATGAAAAATTTTCAATAGTTTTATATGAACATGAATCTGTATTTGTTTTCGCTTAGAAAATTTTCACAGATTTTATATGTTGTGTATGTATGTAATTAAACTAAAAGTTTTGCAAAAATTGAGATTACTCCTCAAAAGACAAGGACTGTCCCAAAACTATTACAAATATATGGAAAAAACATAATCGATTTAATATTATGATTTTGGATTAAGGACCACTTAATCCATCTACATATACATTACGTCAGAATAATCCCAAAATAATCCCTATAGGAATACATGATTCACAACATGTTCCTATATACTGTAAGCAACGGACCCTGTTGTTTTCAAAAAAATAAGCATGATCCATTCCCGCATTAGATTAAACTACTTAACGAATCATGTACTTCATTAATTTTTGCAAGAAAATTCAAATATTTGTTGTTTAATATTTTTTTCATCTGATGAAAAAAGTTGAAAATAATTTCAAACTTTACTGATAAATATCACAAACGATGAATTTGTTTTTTGTTGTTTTAAATGTAAAATAAAATATGTATTTTCAATACAAAAATATCTTGATGGATAAATATATTTTTTAAACAGAAATGTTTGTTTTTTAATAACAAAAAATACGAAAATATTGTTTTAAAAGTATTAAAATATGGTCCTTGGTTAAAACAAAAAACTTTAGCAGAGATTACGGAAAAATAATCTTTCCTTAATATAACTATTATTATATTCTTTCAGAGTCATTTAGGTGTATTAATAAATTCCAAAGTATAAAAGTCCGATTTCACTGAAGATACAAATGAGCAGCAATATTTATTTAATCTAGAAATAAAAGTATTTTTTAAAAAAGATTTTTTTATTTTTCATAATTTTTTAGAGTTATACTTCGACGAGCCGGTTATTTAACCCTACTGCAATACTTGTCCATTGGACAAGCTACTTGGGGACACTTGACTTTCCTCTAGGACACGTCAATAGCTAGTAAAGTAATTAGTAAAAGAGCTAGTAATGGGACTGACTCCCAAGAACCCATTTGGAGATTACCATCCTTTGACTACTTTTGACTACCTCTTGACAATATCATATTAGACTGTAGAGTGACGATTGACTTCCTCGTAGGACAAGCCCATGTTAAAATGGTTGGTCACCTGGATAGTCGGGTGCTAGGGGCCACCATAAGTGGTTAGTTCGGGACTGTCCCGCCGAACTGTAGGGTAGTTAATATCCTAGCAAAAATAAAACGAAGTACTTCCAACTTAGCACTAATTGAATTTTTTACCTTCTGAGGAAGAGATGTTTAAAGACAAAATAGTTAAAGGACACTTTAGCCTTAAAAACCATTAATAAAATTGTGATATTCATAAACAAATAATACCTCGCCAAATTTCATAAAGATCGGGCCTCATTTGACCCTAGCTCCAATACAAAGCCCCTTTCAGAAAATTACTTCAATGCCCAAAATTAACTTATAAACACAAATATCGCGAAATTCAGCACAAATAAGTATTAAATAAATATTATATAAATATAAATACATTCACAAAACTATATCGGGTTTGGTCCATATTTACCTCTAGCCCCCCATCTAAAGCCTCTTTCAGAATATTAGTTTTCATCCATAAATTGCTTAAATGTATCGGAACAAGGTAATATTGAAGACAAATAAATGCTTTATTATGAAAAATAAATCACATTTAATATTCATAACTGGTGTAGGGTATCATACATTGTGAAATTTTGATTTTGTAATAAATTGTGTTAATTTAAAATTTAATATAAACAAGTTAGAGTGCTATATTCGGCTTTGCCGAATCTTAAATGCCCTCCACCTTGAACTGGTTTTATAAATCAAATTTTATGGTTTTATTCGAATTTACCTTAACATTTTACTCTTACTTTCATTACGCCTTAGAATATGCAATTCAAAACAAAACTACAGAATGTTACAGAGCGTATTAAATTTAACAAATTTAACGTATGTTATGTATTTAAAATAATTTCTATTTGTGAGAAAAATGTATGGCAATATGATCAGTTATAAAACTTATGTAATTTTGTACGGGAGGTACAATAGATTTTCAATATTGTTGATCCTATGAAAGAAAATTTAAAAAATTTGCTTTTAAATTTTTATTGTTGAACAGAATTTCGATATTTAATTTGATTTTTTTTTTAAATTTTAATTATGACAAAAAAAGATTAAATCGACCAGGAATCGAACCGGCAACGTTCAGTTAATTCTCCGTTCCATCCACTACACCACTGCATTATTTTGTCTTTCGTTAACTAATATTTTCATATACAAATGCCATGTTATTTTCTGTTTGTACAAAACATTGCTGCTGAATAACTTTTATTAACACTGATGTTGCTGAATAGCATAAAAATTAAACAGTTATACTTTCTCAATGTGTATATTTTATTAAACAGGAAAAAAATTTCTATGTGAACATCATTAGTTGCAAACAGTTACGAAGCTAGTTAATAGTGCAGTGAATATGACGTAGAACTAGCAACTGGGAGATTCTAAGTTTGCTAGTTCTACGTCCTGTTCGTTTTGGACAGTTTTTATTTAATTTTTTGTGAAAAATAATCAATTTTTTTTACTTCCTATGGGTGGTACAAGAAATTGTGGAGCGATTTCAATGTTCAATACAGTGGATCCCCAAACTAAGTATATGTCTGACAAAATTCAACAATAAATTTGCCAAATTTTTTATGGATATCATTATTTGGTAATTAGTAATATGCGTTTAAGTGATTCTCGAAAGGGGACCTTGTATGGGAGCTACGAGAAATTACGGACCTATCGTGAAAAAAATTATAGTTAGATTTCTGTAGATAAAGGAATATTTGTGCCAAATTTTGTATCTTTAATGAATAATATGCGTTTAAGTGATTTTCGAAAAGGGGCCTTGTATGGAAGCTACGACAAATTACGGACCGATCGTAAACAAATTTTACAGTATCATTTCTGTATATAAAAGCAATGCTTGTGCTAAAATTTGTATGGATATCTTTATTTGGTAATGAGTTATGTGCGTTTAAGTGATTTTCGGAAGGGAACCTTATATGGGAGCTACGACCAATTATGGACCGATTCAGAAAATTGTTTCTTTATATGAATTCTATTGGCATAAAACTTAATTTTGTAAAGATATCGTCATTATAACGGAAGTTATTAACAATAATATTTTGAGTGAATTTCATAAAGTTCCGTTGCTTCGACTCAGAATTTCATAAGGACCAAGAATATATACTTTGTTGGGTCTCAGATGAATATTTCTTGTTGTTACAGACGGAATGACAAACTTATATATACCCTCTATCACCACTGATGGTGGTGGAGGGTATAAAATAAACAACAAATTAAGCATAAAAATTGATTCTGATTGCGGCGTGCCCCAAGGATCGAAACTCGGACCAATACTCTACATCATATACGCAAATGAATTGATGAATTGTTTGAAAAAAGGCTCAACATATGCCTATGTAGACGATACTGCAATTGTGGTAGCCAATAAAACTTGTCTAACGCAACAAAAGACATGCAGGAACAACTAAATATAGCTACAAAATGGTGCCATGACAATGGACTTATAATTAACGCGAGAAAAACAAAAATTATGCATATGAAACCCCCACATCTTCAAAATTCAAATATTATATTAAAATACCATAAGATACAATGCCTTCATAATAAATCTACAAACAACACAAATGATACTTGTACAACGCTAATAGAAAATGTCGAAATATACAAATACCTTGGAGTATATATCGATAGCAGTTTTAAAGGAAAATCCACATAGAAAATTTACAAAAGAAATTACGAAGATCAGCGTATATGCTCTTTCATTTAAGCAACTGTACCACCTACAATGTATTACTCCAAGTTTATTTCTCGCTAGCGGAATCCTATATCCGTCACGGAATAACCGCATGGGGAAATGTGAAATATAGCAGTACCCTTCAAAAAACACAAAACCAAATCTTAAAAATTTTACGGAAAAATCACCAATAGAATACAAATTATAGTAACAATATCCAACTTATTTAAAATTCTCCAACTTATTCCAATTCAACTTATTTAAAATCCTTTAATAAATAAATGAATAAATGAAAAGAAAAAAAAAAAAATAATATAATAATATATAATAACAATAATAATAATAATAATAATAATAATATAATAATAATAATAATAATAATAATATAATAATAATAATAATATAATAATAATAATAATAATAATATATAATAATAATATATAATAATAATAATAATAATAATAATAATATATAGTAAATAATAATAATAATAATTTACAGTACCAATCACCAGACTTTTTCGTAGTCGACTAAAAGATTGCAGAAGAGAACAAAATTCAACTCAAAATAAAAAATAAAAGTATACTAATAAAATTACCACAAACTATAAAGTATATCGTCACCTAAAACGCATACGGCCCTATCTAACATTTTTTAAATTTTACAGGAGAAGCAAAAAACTATTGAAAAGTGTGTTTCTATCAACGCGATTTATTTGTAGTAAATAAACAAATTGTTTAATAAGTTGTAATTCAGGTCTGAGTTGGGGAACAACTCTCGCGTCATCGTTTTATTTCTTAAGGACGGTCAGGCTTGTGTTTGTTGCTGGGCTTTCGACAGAATTACTTCTCACCCCGCACTAATTTAATGCACTACTTCGTATAACTGTTCTAAGTTATGCGTTGTCTTCATTAAACGCGTGCTTTCGTTTTACCTCAGAGTGAGGTTATGTATTTAACTGGTGGAGACCATAAAATACTCACGATATAACCTGGTGGAGACCATTTAAACTCAAATATTTACTGGTGGAGACCATTAAAACTCTAAAACTTTTTTCTGGTGGAGACCATTAATACTTTTGATGAAATTAAGTCCGGATGCTCCAACTTCCTATATGAAGGTATAGGTCGGTTGGTGGGGTTTTCTCTGGACAAACGTGTGATAACCTGGCAATATGAGTGCTTAATGTACCGCCATCCTAATTAAAACCCGAAAAAAAAAAAAAAATTGTTTAATAGTGAAACCTATCATTTGTTATGATAGTTGACAATGTCGTATATAGTGTTTATAAAAAACCGACTTTTGGAAAAACCGATTTTTCAGTTAACCGAAAATTGACCATTTCTAGAAAACCGGTTTGTCGGTTAACCGAGTATAAAAAAACCGGTTAAACCGGTTAACCGAAATGTTTGGAAATCTTTAAAAAATTATAATATTTAAATTAATTTTCAATAGGCTCCGTCTTCGTTACCATAGAAGATCATGTGCCATGGACGGACGGACATAGCTAAATCGACTCAGAAACTGATTCTAAGCCGATTGGTATACTTTAAGGTGGGTATAGGACCAATATTATTGTGCGTTACAAACATCAGCACAAACCCAATATACCCTCCCACTAAAGTGGTGTAAGCTATAAATATACGTTAGATTCATAAACCATCATCGAAGCAACAGTGTATGCAGAAAAAGTGAAAAGTATATTTGTATATTTTCTTTATTATGGTATTAATCAATAACGTTCATTTGTGTGTTTGATGTTAACAGCAATAATGTATTTATCTTAAATTTACTGTTACAGGTTGAAATAATGGCACCGTCAACGTCGAGCTTGGTTTGGAAACACTTTGAAAAAAAATGGCGATAAATCTGCAAAGTGTAAGCTGTGCGAAAAATATATAAGGACCGCTGGAAATACTTCTAACTTGATGGGTCATATTAAACACATTCACAAGGCTGCATTTTTGGTAATTGCTAATATAAAAAATCTGGAATGCAAAATTAATAAATACAAATATTGTGAGAGTGTTAGGCGGAAATACACCAGTTGTTGCAGATTCATGTGTGCCATCTACAAGTAGTTCACTTAATGTACATTCTGTCATCATATATTGAGGTAAATGATGACACTACTACTGAATTAGTACCTTTAAAGCGTCAGAGGTCTATAAAGTTTTGACGATACTTCTTATTCCAGTGGTGACTAGGTAAAAAAATTAAAAACGCTATTATACATATATTTGAAGGTTTGAAACACCTAATAAAAGTTCTATCACCACATTTTAAAGTTCCAAGTAGAGCAACTGTGACACGAATTTTATAATACTTTACCTAAACCGAATTTTTAAAAAATCAAACTGTTCTTGGCCTTGGATAATTACCAACTGTTTTATTTAATTTCTATATTGTTATAATGAGACTTATGCTAGTATATAATTATGCTAATTCAACATTTTACAGTATTGCTTAATTCAACATTTTACAATATTAATAATTTTAATTTCAATTCCAAGAATTGCGACCGAAAAATAATTTTGATTTTTAATTTTATTCTAATAAACCGGAAATGAATTTATGTTACAGTTTTATTTATTATAATACTATTTATAAAGTCGTCAATTACGTCTGTATTTTTTATGTAACTTCTCCCCCTTTAGATTAGAATATTCCTGAATTCTATTAATTTTATTTTAATATGTTTATGTTTGGTTATGATTATTATAAATAAGGTAAGTATTACAATTATGATTAAAATGTTACAGCTTTATGTGATTCTTTTGTGGAAATTTAATTCTTTGATATTTCTTACATTTACTTGATGTTCTTCTTTAATTTGTTCAAATGTTATCTTATTAGCAAAATTCCATAAACTAACAATATTATTATTGTAACTATGCACAGTGGGGCAGAATGGAAATTTTTTGGAAATAAATCTGGCATTTCTAAACGGCTGATCCGATCGGGATAAAATTTGGCGTGAGCGTAGCCAAGGAGTATTCGAGTTTAAGTTTTGAAGATGAACCCTGCAGATGCCCCAGGGACGGCGCTGTGGCGGCTCAAAGTAGGGTACCTACGACATGTAAAATTTTTAAACTCGTGCCATTTTTTTGTTTTTCACCCAAATACAAAGATTTTTATATTTTGTGAAAGCGCTCGACAAGATCTTGAAAAAACATGCTTAGACATACTACTTATCTCTTATAATATCCGAGTTATAGGCATTTAAAAATTTAGTGATACAAAATTTACCATACCTTGGTCCGCCTTTTTTTGAATACCGGGCGTAATTTTGGACCAAATGGACTCAATTTTTTCTTGTTAGTTAGACAACAAAATTTCCAATAATATACAAAAAATTTCAGATCAATATCGTTTACAGATCCAAAAATATACGTTTTTTAATTTAAAAATTCAAAAAAATTTAGATTTTTGCCGTTTTTTTGCAAAAAATGTGTCTTAACTCTTTTATTAATAAAATAAAATTTTCTTTAAGAACATATAACAATTTTATAGTTTTCTTAAAGGTATCTTTACGCAGAACGCTTTGGCGTAAAAAACTTGTCCTATTTTTTGAAAATGTTGCCACTGCGTCCTTCCGAGTATGACCTATTTTTTATCAAAACTTCAACTTTGGGCGACATGTTCTAAAATCCCAAAGCTGGGATCAGAAAACTAAAGCAGTTTTGGAAACCTCAATATGTTTTCTATTTACTCCATAAGTATTTTCCCAGCCCTGAAAGAAATGTGGACCCTATGGGCAAAAATGTAAAAATCCCATTTTTGGGATTTTCATTCCTATTTTTGGGAATTGCGGGATGCCCTTTGACCTTTTTTTTGCATTTTCTTATTTGAAATGACAAATTTAACAAGTGTTGAAAATTTCATTGAGTTTTGTTCATAAATAAAGATTTTGTCATATATTACATATTTGTTTAATTTCTAAAACTATGATTTATATCAAAATTTTAATAGGGTCGCAGATAGCTACAACAATTTAGTCCATATTTATCCCTTAATATCATTTTTTAGTTAGATATAGAAATTCTCGACCCTTTACAAAAAATTTCAAGCCAATATCTCAATTACATTCAAAAATATGTTCATTTAAACCTGTGTCCTTTAATTTCATCTTTTTCATATTCTAGTATTAAGTATGACAGAACATACATTTGGTGTTGAATAAAATATTTGGACAATTTTTAAAAATTATTTAGTTAATTATTTTATTAAAGACTATAAAATTGTATATACAATAAAAAAATTATAATTTTATTATGAGCCACGCAAAACAACACCTAAATCACCCCACACAAACCACCTTTCCCGCCCACCGAAACATAAAACACAATTTAATACAATATCATCAGTTAGTATAATAGCTATTTTTATTTAAACTGTTTATCTTAAACATAATACAATTAATTCTTACAACCTACTTATATAGTTAATTCCTAACACTACTTATTTTCTATAAAATAATCTGTCATATCGGTATACATATCCAGAAGGTAATATAAGTACTTTAAATCTTCCTTGTTTTGAGATGATAGAGTTTCATAACAAATCCATCTTTTTCGCATAGTTGAAAGAACAGGATCAAAAGATAGAAGTAAAATATTAAAAATATCTTCATTCTGTGATTGCCTGGAGCATTTTGTTGAGCTGAATAGTTGAACATGCTTAAAATCTCGCTTAAAACCTCGCTTCCTGGGCTTCTTCTGTTAACTCTCCAAGTGGAAGAATATTCGATTCAATTATTATTTGACCATGACACAATACTTTGTGTACTGTTGGTGTTAGTTCCCTCCATGGATACAGAAATACAAGTAATTTAGAAATTTCAGATGTATATTCCCCAAATCGATTTCCATTAATTTTATGTTTACTATTCAGTGCCATTAAAATAGTGTTAACTCTTCGAAGCAACTCCTTGTCGATTCCAGTTATTTTTGAAGTAATTTCAAAATCACGAAAAAACCTTCTCGCCGTATTACCATCATTTGTACAACCGCAACTTGGAAGTGGTTTGTCGATGTTTAATCCCATCTGAACTTTAAATTCTTCTTGGATTCTGCTTTTTTCCGCAGCTCTCAGTTCTTTCAATTCTTCATTATGTTTTGTTGATTTAGTAAGATTCTCTGGCACACTTCTATATTTGAGGTCGTATGCTATGTGTAAAAAGTAATCCAAAAATCGTATTCTGGCATGAAGTGGTGAAATTCCGAAAGACAGAACTTCTTCATTAATAGTTCTGCTTTTGTTTATATTTGAGAATTGCGACTTTTTCTCATTACATATTGAGCATCTCCAGAAGGAAGAAGTTTCTGTTATGGCATTGCTGACCTTTCCATCAATCATTGTTAAGCTTAGCTGATATGATACGTTAATAGAGAATTCCTTTATTTTTATGCAAATGGGCTCCAGTGCATTTATTTCATCTTTTAAATATTCCACTAAATCTTTTGTTGTTTTCTTTGACTCCTTTATATATTCAAATCCAATGGGTCTACAAAATTTTTTTGAACCCGGAGTTGTATTGATCCATATATCTTCAAATGAATTTCTGATGCTTGACGATGATGGATTAAGGGAATATGAACGAATTCGTAATGGCACTAATGATGACATAAATACACTTTTGTAGCCTGCTAATGTCCGACTTCCACAAGCTTGTTTGTATTCAGGAAGTGCTGATAAACCGTCACATCCCCACTTACATATTAAGACAACATCACAGTTATGAATTTTCCTTAGTTGGTCTTCTGAAAAGTCTGACACAATTCTTGATGCTGTGTTTTCGAGCAAAGATGATATATCAATACAAGCTTCCACATCATTAACTTTAATGTAATCTTCATTTTAGATTTATTAAATATGGTACTTAAAATAGTCTTTAATAAAATAATTAACTAAATAATTTTTAAAAATTGTCCAAATATTTTATTCAACACCAAATGTATGTTCTGTCATACTTAATATTAAAATATGAAAAAGATGAAATTAAAGGACACAGGTTTAAATGAACATATTTTTGAATGTAATTGAGATTTTGGCTTGGAATTTTTTTGTAAAGGGTCGAGAATTTCCATATCTAACTAAAAAATGATATTAAGGGATAAATATGGACTAAATTGTTGTAGCTATCTGCCAGCCTATTAAAATGTTGATATAAATCATAGTTTTAGAAATTAAACAAATATGTAATATATGACAAAATCTTTATTTATGAACAAAACTCAATGAAATTTTCAACGCTTGTTAAATTTGTCATTTCAAATAAGAAAATGCAAAAAAAAAATTGAAAAGGTCAAAGGGCATCCCGCAATTCCCAAAAATAGGAATGAAAATCCCAAAAATGGGATTTTTTACATTTTTGCCCATAGGGTCCACATTTCTTTCAGGGCTGGGAAAATACTTTTGGAGTAAATAGAAAACATATTGAGGTTTCCAAAACTGCTTTCAGTTTTCTGATCCCAGCTTTGGGATTTTAGAACATGTCGCCCAAAGTTGAAGTTTTGATAAAAAATAGGTCATACTCGGAAGGACGCAGTGGCAACATTTTCAAAAAATAGGACAAGTTTTTTACGCCAAAGCGTTCTGCGTAAAGATACCTTTTAGAAAACTATAAAATTGTTATATGTTCTTAAAGAAAATTTTATTTTATTAATAAAAGAGTTAAGACACATTTTTTGCAAAAAAACGGCAAAAATCTAAATTTTTTTGAATTTTTAAATTAAAAAACGTATATTTTTGGATCTGTAAATGATATTGATCTGAAATTTTTTGTATATTATTGGAAATTTTGTTGTCTAACTAACAAGTCCATTTGGTCCAAAATTACGCCCGGTATTCAAAAAAAGGCGGACCAAGGTATGGTAAATTTTGTATCACTAAATTTTTAAATGCCTATAACTCGGATATTATAAGAGATAAGTAGTATGTCCAAGCATGTTTTATCAAGATCTCGTCGAGCGCTTTCACAAAATATAAAAATCTTTGTATTTGGGTGAAAAACAAAAAAATGGCACGAGTTTAAAAATTTTACATGTCGTAGGTACCCTACTTTGAGCCGCCACAGCGCCGTCCCTGGGGCATCTGCAGGGTTCATCTTCAAAACTTAAACTCGAATACTCCTTGGCTACGCTCACGCCAAATTTTATTCCGAGCGGATCAGCCGTTTAGAAATGCCAGATTTATTTCCAAAAAATTTCCATTCTGCCCCACTGTGTAGTGTAATTTTTCTTGAGATTATCTATCTATCTTCTATCTTCTTCTATCTTCTATATAAATAAAAATCAATTGTCGTTCGTTGGTAATTGCATCAGTTGAGAACGTCTAGACCGATTTGGAAAATTTTTTTACTGAAATGTTCGTCATAGTCCAACTTAGGTTGGTAGGCCTTGTTGGCTTTTTGGCCTTTTGTCGAATTTTATCCTGATATAGTCATTTAATAATGAATTATGTGGTATTAAGTGATTTTCAGAAGTGAACCTTATATGGGAGCTATGACTATTTATCTCACGATCCGGAAAATATTGCGTATGATTTATATATATTTATATATGGGGAATTTTGGATCGATTGTTTTGATTTTCAACATAATTTAATAATTCCTGAGTAAAAAAGTATCGTGGGACAAAATTCATCGAATTATCTTTTGTAGTTTCTGAGAAAACGACTTAAGAATTACGAAAAAAACGTAATTTTTTTCAAAGTAATCTGAAATTTTTACTCATAACTTTTAAAATTGTGAGCCGATTTTGCTGATTTTCAATACCAAACTGCTTACGACAACAATAAATATTTTTGATGAATTTGGTTAAATTCTTTTGCTTAGTTTTAACGTGAGCGTGTTTTAGGCAGACAGACGGACAGACAGACATATCTAAATCGACGTAGAATTTGATAAGGACCCTTTGTTAAGTCTCAGATGAATATTTCTTGGTGTTACACACGAAATGGCAAAGATATATATACCTTCTATCACCACTGATAGTGGTATAAAAGTGTATAAAAACACATTATGATTTGGAAGATTCTAACTATAATAGTTTTACAGATACATATACATACATTTTTTACATATTGGGGATGGCACGCAAATTATTGCAAGTTCGCCAATTTTTCCAAACGCTAATTTAGATTTTAATGTAACCTATGAAAAATTTTAATAACATAATAGTTTCCCAGATGTACGAAAGTTTTCTCTAAATGTTTATATGAATGTCAAAGTTTTTCATGTAAAATTTTTTAGCTCTAATAGTTTCTCAGATATATACATTTTTTATTTAATTCATATGGGAGGTTCCAATTTGCTAGTACGCCAATTTTACCCAAATGTTTACATTGATGTCGAAGGATTTTTGCTCTAATAGTTTCCCAGACATACGATTTTTTCTATTTAATTCATAGGTGTGGTTCCAAACCCACTGCCCCTCTCCTCCCCTAATGAAAGTCCGTCTATTTTCCCCAAAATGGTGGGAAGGGTATATTGGGTTTGTGCTGATGTTTGTAACGCACAATAATATTGGTCCTATACCCACCTTAAAGTATACCAATCGGCTTAGAATCATTTTCTGAGTCGATTTAGCTATGTCCGCCCGTCCGTCCATGTAAACATTGTAATCTAACTACAGGTCGCAATTTTGAAGATAATTCAATGAAATTTGGTACATGATCTTCTGTTGTCCCAGGGACGAAGCCTAGCCTAGCCCCTATACAACTGAACCCCCGAATGGGGCTTGTAAACCTTGTAATCAAACTACAGGCTGCAATTTTGGAGATAATTCAATAAAATGGTACCGGAAACGAAGCCTATTGCAAATGGTTAAGATCGGTCCTCATAGGCCTTTTAAGTTCCTAATTATGTTTAATATAATCCTATCTCGACAAAAAGCTGTAAAACCATGTTCTATACTAGCCTTAATAACCCTCATGAATTTTATAATTATATTTGACCCTTCAAAATTTGACTTAAATGTCCACAATATTATTCCACAATAAATGGCTTAAGTGCATATAGCTGAGACAAGGTACAATTCAACTGAAATGCGTCATTAGGAAAACTAAATCACATTTTATTTTTGTAACAGGTGTAGAGTATTATATGGTCGGCCTCACCCGACTATAATTTCTTACTTGTTTTTTGTATGACATAGTTCTACAACCCATAGAACAATTCTAGACGGGGGGACAACCTGTCAGACAAATTTTTTTTCTTCATACAAGCTTAAATCACTTGAACACATAAATTTAAAAATTTATGATAAATTGACACGAGTATACTTTTCAAACTTTTGTTGTATGCTCACTTTCGCAAATGAGTAGCTAAGAACTGTTTTCATTTTAACGGCATTTAAAGTGCAATTCTAGCACTTTTTTTCGTCGGCTGCACTTATTTTTTACAAAAAAGTGCTAGATGCTTTTTAGCACTTTTTCGTCTTTTGCTAGAAATCTTTTAGCATTAAAAGTGCATTTTTGGCATATTTTTTCTATTTTTCACAAAAATAACGTTATTTTTCCAATTCTTAAGTAGTTTTCTCAGAAACTACCAAAGATATTTCGATGATTTTGTCGCACATTATTTTTTTTGCAGGGATCAAGTATGTTCAAACTCATAACAATAGCCCCCATACAAAGGTGTATATTCCCGGAAATTAGTTTATCGTCCATAATTGGTCACAACTCCCATATAAAGATAATTTCTGAAAATTACTTAAACGCACATTGACAATCAAAGTATATATCAATCGTTGTACGGAATTTTACTTCTGTAAATCACTTAATACCACTTAATTCATTATTAAATGATCCAGATAATATTCGACATGAGTATGTTTGTGTATAGATAAATCATCCCAGCAAAAATTTTCATTACCTAGTAATCTAGAAAGTAAAATTGGAATCACGTGGAAACTAATTACTTTTGGGGTGAATAACTAATTATTTTTGTTCGACGAGGTTCAAATAATATGTACCTACCTTAAACAAATTAATAAATGGTTACTAATTTGATTACAAAAACTTTGCGAAATAACTAGTTACAAATAAACCTACAAATATGTTATGTGATAGCTAGTTATTTGGGCAGTAATAACCTATTCAGCTAAATGAAATAATGTGGATGATAATGAACACTCATTACCAAGTAATGTATGAAATAACTACTGGCTATTACCAAAAATTTCAGATTTTTTGCTGGGATTATATTAAAATGTTTGCAACTGGCCTATTAATATAAAATTTTATGAACCTAATCAAAATTAGTTCCACATATGCATAAATGTTAGTACCCTCACTATGGAAACAAAAATTTTGTCAAGTTATCTAAAAATTAGATAGTTAAATGGGTTTTAATAAAAAGTAGTTTGCTGGTGGAAGGTATTTAAGATTCGGCATAGCCGAAAATAGCACTTTAACTTGTTTATAATTAAAGAACTTTAAAGTTTAATTTCTATAGAGAACTGCAAAAATTTAGTTTTGAGATGTTTTGTGAAATTTTAAGAAATTCTCACGAAAACTTTTTGCATATGTTTATTGTAATTTATAATTTACACTATAAATTAAACTAAGAAGTGAATTATTTTAAATATTATTATGCAATAATTGTAACAAATGTTTGAAAAAATAAGCTAAAAGAGCGTTGTTTTGTTAAGAATTTGGTGTCACTACAATGAAGTGACTACATGCTAAAAAAGCTAACATCTTCCAAAAACATTTTTATGAAAAAAAAAAATCATTAAAATTCAAAATATACAATAAAATAAAAATGTATGAGCATAAAAAACATGCGCACCAACACAACACGTTTTACCAAGATTTGTTCATTTATTAGATTTATGCTTAAGTTTTATTATCGTGTATCGGTTTTATTTTCGGAACACGATCTTAATGGTTTGGATCACGGACCGAGCTCTAAGAAGGATGTTTTAAAACAAATCATTTTTTCGAATGTATCATAATACTAATATGTTTTAATAATTTATTGAGAATGAATTTATTTTCTGAAAGAGGATTTATACATTGAAAATAATCCATGCTTAACTTTACGAAAAAAAAATTCGTAAGTACTTTTTTCGTAATATATACGAAAAATTCGTGTATAATACGAAATATTGTTTAATCAACGTAACGAATTCTTTTCGTAACAAAATCATTTAGTTTGATTTCACAAAAAAAATTATTTTTTTTTTGTTATTTTCGTAATGTTAAGCGAGTAAAATTAAACGTAATTTTAAATTTAGAGGAAATTAGGCAACATAAAATCGTTTATGTTTTTTTAAAAAACATAAAAAATTTGTTTTTTTTTTTTAATTCGCAATCTTTTTCTAAATTTACAATAATTATTTTAAAAGAACTAACATATTTATGTCTTTAAAAAAAATCGTAAAATGAACAAATTTTTTTTCTACAATTATATAAAATTATTTTGCATTTTACTAAAATATTTCGTACAATTTCGTATATATTACGAAAGAATTTCGTGGTGCGAAACCACGAAGCATTTCGTACAATCTACAACATTTTTCGTGTATATTAGGCATGGATTATTTTCAGTGTATAGAGGTAAACTATGAACCTATGAAACTTGCTACACATGATTTTAAGCAAGTTATTTATGGACGCTTGGATATAATATAGACCGATTCTTATGGAATTTAATAGAGACATTTAAGATCCTATAAAACTTATTAAGGTTATATTTAATTTTGCATCATCCTTCAGGAGTACTGTTAAATTTGGAGAAAATGAGTACCGATTTAGGGGTGCTTGTGCTACGGAATTTTTTCAGCATCGGTCCATAACTAGCTCCCATATAAGGTTCACTTCTGAAAACCACTTAATGCCACATAATTTATTATTAAACTCGATATGAGTATGTTCTGTGTATAGATAAATCATTTTGATTATTTTTTTTTAATTGGTCCATTATTGGTCATGGTTCCCATATAAATTATCGGCAGGATCGGCACATAATACGTCGAAGAATAATCGGTCGATATCTGAAAATCACTTAATACAAATGTTTCTAGGCGTAATCAAAATTAGTTACATACATACCTGCATATATGCATGTTACAAAATGATAAATAGTATCTTAATTACGGAAACAAAACATGTGCCGGGTTTTACAGTTCTCCATAAGGGAAATAAAGTACTTTAGTACTTAATATGTATTTTAAAATTTATTTTTTTGGTATAAATTATAAATTCGGCCCTATAACTTTAACCATTTTTAAACTTATTTATATTGGGTTTGAATAAAAAGTAGTTTGCAGGTGGAGGGTATTTCAGATTCGGCAGAGCCAAATATAGCATTCTAACTTGTTTAGACTTTTTTACAGAATAATTAAAAAATTTGACGTCCTAGATTATTTAAATACTTTTTCTGGTCTTAGACGTCCTAAACAAACAAACCCATATAGGTTTTATATCCTAAACAAAATCGTTGTTACCTAGTGTTATTAGTTATTTTATATACATATATATGTATGTATGTATGTATATACTTATTCTTAGGGGCATTAAAAATTTTCGAACAGGTTTTGTACCTTATCCTTTCCGAATTTAATAAAACTTGGTATACACATTCTTTGTATCAATACGAAGTTTAAAGTTTACCAAAATTTCAAATTCATTACGGTTTAGATTTTACCAAGGTTCAAAGTTCAAATTTTTTAAGATTTTTTTCAACAAGAATTAAATGACATCGTATATTTTCTATAATATTTATCATTTTAGTTTCTAATTAAAACCTATGTCTTGCAGTTTAAAAATATTTCATTCAAAATATTTCTGTTTTAAGGTATGAATCATGACATCAAACAACGTCCTTTAGTCAAGGATATCTTAAAACAGACACCTTATATTTTCTTTATTCCTTCACATAAGATTGCTTATAGTGTTTTCAATAAAATATAAAAATTTCAGAATGGGACAATGAGGGGATCTCAAGTAAATCAACTTTTAGTAAAATAATCCACATCATTTCCATACAAATTTTAATTTTTTAAAATAATTTTTGTTTCAAATTTTTAAATTTATTTTTGTTTTCATCAACAAATAAAACTTTAAATTTTTAAATATCTTGAATATTATCAAACTACAAGACATAGGCTTTAATCGGGAACTAAAAAAAAATCGGATAAACAGTTTAGTAAATATACGATGTTAAATTTAATGATTTTTGAAAAAATCAAAAACAAAATATGAACTTTAAACATCGATAAAATCTGGACCGTAACGAATTTGAAAATTTTGGAGAACTTTACATTCCGTATTTACATGAAGAATGGTGTACCGAATTTCATCGAAATCGGATGGGGTCATGTGCAAAATCCTACTTTTTGTTCAAAATTTTTTGTAATTACCCCTTATTGATTTTGTAAAGGGATATTTATATAGGCCCATAAAACATCTCGTTGAATTATGTGAAAAATTGCGACCTTTACATTATACCTGGACAGCCAGCCGCACAGACGGGTAGACATGACTTAATGGACTTTTAAAATTGATTTGAATTTAGCACTTTTTTCAACGAATTTGCACTTTTTTGATCGTCATTTTGCACTTTATTCTGAGGGAGTTCTGGCAACACTGCATTTTAAGCATTCTTAAATGTAAACATTTATTTTTATACCCTACACCACTTTAGTGGGGAGGGTATATTTGATTTGTGCTGATGTTTGTAACATACAAAAATATTCGTCCTAGACCCACCTTAAAGTATACCAATCGGCTTAGAATCGTTTTCTGAGTCGATTAAGCTATGTCCGTCCGTCCGTCTGGCTGGCTGTCCATGTAAACCTTGTGCGCAAGCTACAGGTCGCAATTTTCAAGATAATTAGATGAAATTTTTGAAGTTTACCAAATTACGTGTCGTGTTTTAATTCTGCTCTTAATTGAAGATTAATAACTCAGAAAATAAATTAAATTAAATCTTAGAAATAACTTTTTGTGGAAACTTATCACCCATTACTGGAGCGTTATATAAAATTCTGTATCCTGACACATAAACAGTGATATAAATATATAATTATTAAATTTTAAATTAGAATTGATATTATTTTCCAAAAATATTTGCTATAAAATATTGGAATTTTTAATACACAACAAGTAAAGAAACACTCAATTAAAGAAAGGTAAACAATAACAGCTGACTACTTTTTCACCACACTTGTGTAAAATAGCTCTAGTACAGAGTTGTATTTTTTTAACTTGTATTTTACACTGAAAGAAAAATTACATATCATGTCGAATACACCTCAGGCACCCAAGAGACTACGTATTAATACCCCAAATCGTATATCCTATGATTCTCCTCGATTCATGGAGTTAATGGAGCAGAAAATTCTACAAATGTCACTGCAAATCTGAAGATCGTATTCTTTCGAAAATTGAAACTATTGATAACAAACTGTGTGCGGTTTCCGATAGAGTTACTGTGCTTGAAAAAACTATATCGGAAATTTTTGACCTAAGGAAAAGAGTTGACAAACTTGAAAAATTAATTGATAGACAGGAAAACCATCTAGTTGCTAGTGAGTTACGGATTCATGGAATCCCATTTGTGGATAGGGAGAATCTATATGATATTTTGGCTAATATTAGCCAAAATATCATATAGATTATGAAAAATTATGAGCTCAGAAGCCCCCGAAAAGGGCTTCTGAGCTCATAATTATGTTAAATATATAGATATATCGATAAAATACGGCACAACTAAGTTTTATAGAAGTCTTGATGATAAATATATTCACAAAATGTTATCGGGCTTGGTCCATATTTGCCCCTAGCCTCCATATAAAGCCTCTTTCAGAAAATTAGTTTTTCATCCATAAATTGCTTAAATGTATCGGAACAAGGGAATATTGAAGATAAATGCTTTATTATGGAAAATAAATCACATTTAATATTCATAACTGGTGTAGGGTATCATATGGTCGGCCACGCCCGACTATAGTTTCTTACTTGTTTTATTTAGGTACATACCCAGCGGTAAATGAAACAAAGTACTTAGATAATATTCGATGACATCAGTATGACGTTCTAAGCGAGCAATCTAAGTACTTAGAGTGCAATGTTACGATTTAAGCAGAGAGTTAGCTGCCTTTTTCATTTTGTTTTTTGTTTTAATTTCATTAAAAACAGAACTAAACTACCGTTTTATTTTTCTTTTGTATACTACATGAAAAGAAGAATTTTTTGTTTCAGTTTAAAGATTTAACAAATTTAAAAATTGGGGTAAATTTACTTCATACATTCTAGTTTTAATACTGACAATTTCCTCTTGATTGTTTACAGGATCAGTAAAGGAAGATGGACGAAATTTTCAAAAGAAAATTAAGACTCATTTCATTTATCTTTGTTAAAATTATACAAACTATCCACCACCATCAGTGGTGATAGAGGGTATATATAAGTTTGTCATTCCGCGTGTAACACCAAAAAATATTCATCTGAGACCCAACAAAGTACATATATATATTCTGAGTCGATTTAGCTATGTCCGTCTGTCTGTCTATCTGGTTAAAACACGCTCACGTTAAAACTGAGCAAATGACATCAACCAAATTCACTGAAAATATTCATTGTTTTCCTAAGCAGTTTGGTATTGAAAATCAGCAAAATCGGTTCACAACGTAAAAAGTTGTGAGTAAAAATTTCAGACTACCTAAAAAAAATTAAGTTTTTTTCCCTAATTCTTGAGTAGTTGTCTCAAAAACTACCAAAGATAATTCGACAAATTTTGTCACAGACTATTTTTTCCATCTATAGATTAATTATGTTTAAAATTGTAACAATCGATCCAAAATTTCCCATAGCCCCCATACAAAGGTACATATTCCCGGAAATTAATTTATCGTTAATAACTTCCTCAAATATATCGGTATCAACACAAAATTTTGTACATATTGACATTATATGAACAGGAATCAAAACTATGGACTTAGATCTGTATCGGTCCACAATTGGTCATAGTTCCCATATAAGGTCCACTTTCGAAAATCACTTAAATGAACATATTTTATTGATAAATAAAGCTATCGGGATAAAAATCTACATGAATATGTTTTGTATATACATAAATCATTTTACGGAATTTTTTTCCGGATCGGTCCATAATTAGTCATGGCTCCCATATAAGGTTCACATCAGAAAATCACTTAAACGAGCATAATTCATAGATAAATAAAGCTATCTGGATAAAATTCGACATGAATGTGTTTTGTGTGTATATGAATTACTTTACGAAATTTGTTCCGGATCAGTCCATAATCGGTCATAGCTCCCATATAAGGTCCACATCCGAAAATCACTCAAATGCGCACAATTCATTGATTAATAAAGCTATCAGGGTATATTTTGTATATAGATATAAATCATTCAGTGAAATTTTTTCCGGATCAGTCCACAATTGGTACTATCTCCCATATAAGGTCCACATCCTAAAATCACTTAAACAAGCTTAATTCATTGATAAATAAAGCTATCGGGATAAAATTCGGCATGATGTGTATAATATTAATTTTGTGTATAAATATTAATTACTTTACGATTTTTTTTTCGGATCGGTCCATAATTGGTCATAGCTCCCATATAAGGTCCACATCCGAAAATCACTTAAATGCGCATAATTCATTGATAAATAAAGCTAACAGGGTAAAACTCGACTTGAATTTGTTTTGTATATATATAAATCATTCGTGAACATTTTCCACATCGGTCCATAATTGGTTACATTCCATATAAGGAATTTTTTCAGCATCGGTCCATAACTAGCTCCCATATAAGGATCACTTCTGAAAACCACTTAACGCCACATAATTTATTATTAAACTCGACATGAGTATGTTCTGTGTATAGATAAATCATTTTGATTTTTTTTTCGAATTGGTCCATTATTTATCATAGTTCCCATATAAATTATCGGCAGGATCGGCACATATCTGAAAATCACTTAATACAAATGTTTCTGGTCCTAATCAAAATTATTTACATACATACATGCATAAAGAAGTTACAAAATGATAAATAGTATCTTAATTATGGAAACAAATCATATGCCGGGCTTTACAGTTCTCCATAAGGGAAATGAAGTACTTTAGTACTTAGTATGTATTTTAATAAAATTTATTTCTTTGGTATTAATTATAAATTCGGCCCTATAACTTTAACCATTTATAACATATTTATATTGGGTTTTAATAAAAAGAAGTTTGCATGTGGAGGGTATTTAAGATTCGGCAGAGCCAAATATAGCATTCTAACTTGTTTTTAAATAAGCTTGCATAATTTTAAAATAAATATAAAAAATATATATTTTTTCTATAACAATATCGGAAGACATGGTACTTTAACTTACAAATGCAAATTGGATTGTAATTACATACATTATATTCTTTTTTATGTTAAATCTAAGTGGAAGAATAAGTGAAAGCATCACCACTGACTGCCACGAAATATCACTTAGATAAGCGAGTACATAAGGTGTATTTTTACCGCTGGGTACTCATTAATGTTGTTATTTTTATACCCTCCACCACCATCAGTGGTGATAGAGGGTATATATAACTTTGTCATTCCGTGTGTAACACCAAGAAATATTCATCTGAGACCCAACAAAGTATATATATTCTGGGTCCTTATGGAATTCTGAGTCGATTTAGCTATGTCCGTCTGTCCGTCCGTCCGTCTGTCTGTCTGTCTGTGTAAAACACGCTCACGTTAAAACGAAGCAATATAATTTAACCAAATTCACCCAAAATATTCATTATTATCCGGTACAGTTTGGTATTGAAAATGAGCAAAATCGGTTCACATCGGGAAAAGTTATGAATCAAAATTTAAAACAACCTCGAAAAAAAATAAGCATTTTTTTTTCGTTAATAACTTCCATCACAATGTCGATATCTTCACAAAATTTTACAAATTAAAATATTATGTCAATAGAATTCTTTCAGAGAAAAATTTTCTGGATCGGTCCATAATTGGACATAGCTTCCATACAAGGTCCCCTCCCGAAAATCACTTAAACGCGCATAACTCATTACTAAATTAAGATATCCATATAAAATTTGGTATAAGTATTGCCCATATGCATAGAAATATTACTGTGAAAATTTTTTCCGATCGGTTCAAAATTAGTCATAGCTCCCATACAAGGTCCCCTCCCGAAAATCACTTAAACGCGCATAACTCATTACTAAATAAAGATATCCATACAAAATTTGGTATAAGTATTGCCCATATGCATAGAAATATTACTGTGAAAGTTTTTTCCGATCGGTCCATAATTGGTCAAAGCTCCCATACAAGGTCCCCTCCCGAAAATCACATAAACGCGCATAACTCAATACTAAATTAAGATATCCATATAAAATTTGGTATAAGTATTGCCCATATGCACAGAAATATTACTGTGAAAGTTTTTTCCGATCGGTCCATAATTGGTCATAGCTCCCATACAAGGTCCCCTCCCGAAAATCACTTAAACGCTCATAACTCATTACTAAATTAAGATATCCATATAAAATTTGGTATAAGTATTGCCCATATGCACAAAAATATTACTGTGAAAGTTTTTTCCGATCGGTCCATAATTGGTCACAGCTCCCATACAAGGTCCCCTCCCGAAAATCACTTAAACGCGCATAACTCATTACTAAATAAAGATATCCATACAAAATTTGGTATAAGTATTGCCCATATGCACAGAAATATTACTGTGAAATATTACTCATAAAATATTTGGCATTAATACTATTTTTGTACACATAAATGTTATTTCAACATTTCTTCACGATTAGTCCAACCTTGGTCATAGCTCCCATACAAGGTTCCCTCCCGAAAATCACTTAAACGCACATAATTCATTACCAAATATTGATATCATACATTTAGCAAAATTATTGCTCTTATATATATATATTTGGTCATAGCTCTCATACTAGGTCCCCTCCAGAAAATCACTTAAATGCACAATATTCATTACCAAATAATGATATAGATACAGAATTTTGAAATTTTGTTTTTATATATAATTCGTCATAGCTCTCATACAAGGTCCTTTTACGAAAATCTCTTAAACGCACATTACTCATTACCAAATAAAGCTATTGATACAAAATTTGCCACAAATATTAGTTTTGTATACAAAAATTCTATTTCAAGATTTCTCACGTTACGATCGGACTATAATTGGTCATATCTAGGTCCTGCCCCTGAAAGCACTTTAACCGTATTTAACTAGTTGCATTAGCAATTTGTGTAGATTATATATGTATTTTGAAAATCCTTTAATTTTCACACACATGCATACATGCAAATTACTAAATATCGCTAAGCGCTATAAAAATATAAAGAAAATTGCGTTTGTAATGTTCAATAAATCTTGGAATTGTAATAGATTTAAGATGTTTAAATCTTGGGATTTTTCAATTTAAGACATGAGATAACTTATTTCTGCAAATATTTGACCAATTAGAAAAGTCTTAATATAAAAGTAGCTGGTGGAGGGTATTTAAGATTCGGCTCAGCCGAATTTAGCACTCTAACTTGTTTTTTTTTTTTTTTTTTTTATAATATACATACATATGTTCGAACTTTTTCTGGTTTGTTCCTCATATTCATATGTGCGTTGTTTGTGTTATTTGCTACTTTACAAAAATGAAAAAAAAAACAAGTTAGAGTGCTATATTCGGCTGAGCCGAATCTTAAATACCCTCCACCAGCTACTTTTATATTAATACTTTTCTAATTGATCAAATATTTGTAGAAATAAGTTTTCTCATGTCTTAAATAGAAAAAATCCCAAGATTTATTTAATTTTGTAATAAGTTATGAGTATTTATGTGATTTTCTGAAGGGAAACATGTATAGGACCGACCGCACCCATGTTATGAACCGATCGTGAAAAAATCTTGAAATATAATTTTTGTATACAAAACTAATATTTGTGCCAAATTTTGTATCAATAGCTTTATTTGGTAATGAGTAATGTGAGTTTAAGAGATTTTCGTAAAAGGACCTTGTATGTGAGCTATGACCAATTATGTATATAAAGACAAAATTTCAAAATTCTGTATCTATATCATTATTTGGTAATGAATATTGTGCATTTAAGTGATTTTCTGGAGGGGACCTAGTATGAGAGCTATGACCAAATATGGACCGATTGCAAAACAATTTTATAGTGTAATTTATGTATATAAGAGCAATATTTGTGCTAAATGTTTTTATATCAATATTTTGTAATGAGTTATGTGCGTTTAAGTGATTTTCGGGAGGGGACCTTGTATGGGAGCTATGACCAATTATGGACCGATCCGAAAAAAACTTCCATAATAATATTTCTGTATATGTGAACAATATTTGTACCAAATTTTATATGGATATCTTAATTTAGTAATGAATTATGTGCGTTTAAGTGATTTTCGGAAGGGGACCTTGTACGGGAGCTATGACCAATTATGGACCGATCGGAAAAAAATTCCATAGTAATATTTCTATATGTGAGAGCAATACTTGTACCAAACTTTATATGGATATTTTAATTTAGTAATGAGTTATGTGTGTTTAAGTGATTTTCGGGATTGGACCTTGTACGGAGCTATGACCAATTATGGACCGATCGGAAAAAAATTTCACAGTAATATTTATATATGTGAGAACAAAACATGTACCAAATTTTATATGGATATTTTAATTTAGTAATGAGTTATGTGTGTTTAAGTGATTTTCGGGAAGGGACCTTGTATGGGAGCTATGACCAATTATGGACCGATCGGAAAAAAAATTCACAGTAATATTTCGGTGCATATGAGCAATTCTTGTACCAAACCTTATATGGATATTTTAATTTAGTAATGAGTTATGTGTGTTTAAGTGATTTTCGGGAGGGGACCTCGTATGGGAGCTATGACCAATTATGGACCGATCGGAAAAAAATTTCACAGTAATATTTCTGTGCATATGAGTAATACTTATTCCAAATTTTATATGGATATCTTATTTACGTAATGAGTTATGCACGTTTAAGTGATTTTCGGGAGGGGTCCTTGTATGGGAGCTATGACCAATTATGGACCGATTGGAAAAAACTTTCACAGTAATATTTCTGTGCATATGAGCAATACTTATTCCAAATTTTATATGGATATCTTGATTTAGTAATGAGTTATGTGCGTTTAAGTGATTTTCGGGAGGGGACCTTATATGGGAGCTATGACCAATTATGGACCGATCGGAAAAAAATTTCATAGTAATATTTCTGTGCATATGAGTAATACTTATTCCAAATTTTATATGGATATCTTAATTTAGTAATGAGTTATGCACGTTTAAGTGATTTTCGGGAAGGGTCCTTGTATGGGAGCTATGACCAATTATGGACCGATCGGAAAAAACTTTCACAGTAATATTTCTGTGCATATAAGCAATACTTATTCCAAATATTATATGGATATCTTAATTTAGTAATGAGTTATGCGCGTTTAAGTGATTTTCGGGAGGGGACCTTGTATGGGAGCTATGTCCAATTATGGACCAATCCAGAAAATTTTTTCTCTCGATGAATTCTATTAACATAAAATTTTAATTTGTAAAATTTTGTGAAGATATCAACATTCTGACGGAAGTTATTAACAAAAAACTCATTTTCCGGGAATATGCACTTTTGTATGGGAGGTATATGAAATTATGGACCGATGCTGGCAATTTTCAGCAGAAATAAATATCTTGTATAGAAACGAATGTATGATGACTTTCATGAAATTATCTTGCATAGTTTTCGAGAAAATTACATCAGAATGTGTAAAAAATGCTTATTTTTTTCGAGGTTGTTTTAAATTTTGATTCATAACTTTTCCCAATGTGAACCGATTTTGCTCATTTTCAATACCAAACTGTACCGGATAATAATGAATGTTTTGGGTGAATTTGGTTAAATTATATTGCTTCGTTTTAACGTGAGCGTGTTTTACACAGACAGACAGACAGACAGACGGACGGACGGACAGACGGACATAGCTAAATCGACTCAGAATTTCATAAGGACCCAGAATATATATACTTTGTTGGGTCTCAGATGAATATTTCTTGGTGTTACACACGGAATGACAAAGTTATATATACCCTCTATCACCACTGATGGTGGTGGAGGGTATAAAAACAAAAAATGTTTTCTCATTCTTTTGCATTCAAAAGGTTTGTATGTAGAAAATTATTCTGATTTTTTAGTTGTTAGGCACAAAGTGTGCCTGTGTTTTTGTCATAACGGTTTATTTTAATGATGTTTTATTTTGCGTTGTCTTTAAGTTAATGGGGCATAAATCTACCGTTCTAATCCAGTTGATTTTAAAAATTTGTTTGTAACACATGATAGTAGGTACTTTTCCTTCAGACTTCAACAAAGGACAAAAAATTATCCGCTTTATTAGCGGTTTAAAAATTAATATTTTTGGGAAAGTCCCAAATGTTATGTCATGTTTGAAATTCAAAAAATATTAATTTTTAAACTTACATAACTCCTGCAATTCATGGGCTATAGCTTTCAAACATATATCACGGGAAAACCCCAACATATCATGTGAGATGAGGTACCCTTATATCGATATATTTATGAGATAACGGTACTTTTGTAAAAAAAGTCGAAATAAAAAAACATAAAATTTGACCCTGGCTCTCTCTCTTTCCAGATATTGAGATAGCCGAAACACGCTTAGCACTCAAAACAAAGCTAATATTGTACTTCAAAATTTATTTAATATACATAATTCTTGTTACTTTATGTCACACAGAATTACAACAGATTTTCTCTCAAAAAACGTGACCTGGTCGCGGCAGGAGCATACTTCGTATATTTTGATATTATGTGATAAATGTTGCTATTAGGTAAATATTTCACATACTATTGTTAAAGAAACATAAGTATTTAGTATTTCAAAAAGATGTAAAACACAAAAATTGGTTGAAAAATTTAAGATTTTTAAAAAATTCACCAGGCCATTAACGTGTCTCAGAGCACTTGATTAGGAAATGTGGAAACAAATTTAACCTATTTTGAAAAATATTCCAATAAAACTATTTTATTACATAAAATATATCTATATTTACTCGAATATAAGTTTTTATCCTTAAAAGATATCGTGGACCTGTTCTCAGCTATGATCAAAAAAATTATTTTTTACACGGCAGTTTCAAAACTCTATTTTCAGTTGTTTAAAATCTTTGTTAAACAAATTTTAAAATTTTTGAAATATCACCTCGGGATTTATGGTCAATAGTTTAGGGAATAAAACAGTGAAAAAATTAGGTCAATACCTCTTACGGTTAAGCTGTGCCTGCGATTTGAACTCTGCGAATTTCGCGAAAAACTTATTGTTTTTTTAATATTTTACAAAATATATCCTAATTCTTTACTGTTATACATTTTAAACAAAATGTTTACAGAATATTATTTCTTAGATAAAATAAAATATCTCCCTGAAGTTATATATAAATCGGGGAATCCTAAGGCGTAAACTTTGGATGTCAAAGGTAAAATTTTGAAATATTTGGAAATTTTCATTGAAACATATCGAAATATTATAAATTTCAAGAATTTATAGCATATGGTCCGATATGGGTCCAATATAATCCCAAAGTTATATAGAGCATTATTTAAATTGATTTAATGAACTTTGGGGTTATATTGAACCCAAGTGCTTCAAAAGGTTAATTTTAATTTTTTTGTTGTTTTAAATATTGTACCATAAACATAAATTTTTGTAATTTTAGTAAATTAGTGGTCTCTCGGTTCAACGAAAGACATAATGTCAGGCCCATTCGTAAAAACGAAAAATTCATTCATTCGTAATAAAAGTAGTCAATGGAAACAATTTGCCCGTTCGTTAAATCGCGAATTCGCTAAACTGAGTATTCGTTAAACCGGGAAACCAGTGTATGACCAACAAATAAATAATATTTCGATATGTTTCAATGAGAATTTCCAAATATTGCAAAATTTGACTTTTGACCTCCAAAGTTTACGACTAAGGATTTCCCGATTTATATATCACTTCAAGGACATATTTTATATTATTTAAGACATAATATTCCGTAAATAATTTGTTTAAAATGTGTAACAGTAAAGAATTAGGACATATTTTCTCAAATATTACAAAAAAAGTCAAAGGAACACCTATACTATAAGAGGTACTGACCTAATTTTTTCACTGTTTTATTCCCCAATCTATTAACAATAAATCCCCCGGTGATATTTCAAAAATTTTCAAATTTATTTAACAAAGATTTAAAAAAACTGAAAATGGAGTTTTAAAACTGCCATGTAAAAAAATATTTTCTTTTGGTCATAGCTGAGAACAGGTTCACGATATCTTTTAACGACAAAAACTTATATTCGAGTAAATATAGATATATTTTATGTAATAATATAGTTTTATTAGAATATTTTCCAAAATAGGTTAAATTTGTTTCCACATTTCCTAATCAAGTGCTCTGAGACACATTAATGGTCAGGGGAATTTTTAATAACTTTTATATTTTTCAACCACGTCTTTTAATCGAGCTCAAATTTCGCTCAATATATGGAAAGGGGAATCATTTTGTGGGGTTAAGACAAACAAGATTCCAACATCGACTTTTTGCGGTCTTTCTAATGTACATACATATTAGGGTTGTCAATTATTCGTGTTTGAAATTATTGGAATAAATACATACTATATTTTTATACCCTCCACCACCATGAGTGGTGATAGAGGGTATATATAACTTTGTCATTCCGTGTGTAACACCAAGAAATATTCATCTGAGACCCAATTATGAGAAAAGACATGAGAAAACTCATTTCTACAAATATTTGATCCATTAAAAAAGTATTAATATAAAAGTAGAGGGTATTAAAATTCGGCTCAGTCGAAATTGTTTTGTTTTGTTTTCATTCGAGTAGTTTTTTCAAAAATTATTCGATTATTCGAACGAATAACGAATAAAAATGTTTATTCGAATAATTTAATAAAATATAAATAAAACTTGCTAAACACTTTCAAAATCTTAAGATGCGGGTAAAAACGGTTTTCGTACATTAATACACTTTTAAATCAGTAACTTGGTTGAACCTATTTTAAGTTTCTCAAAAGTGGAAGCTGAGGCCACTATCGGGCCTGTTGTGCGCTGCTTTTCATGGAGGCAAAATGTTTGTTGGCAAAAAAACATCATAGTCTTCACTGAATGTATTATCTTTCAATGTTCTGAAACTCAGTTTCCTGGCCGTAGTTCCTAAGAATTTCTCAATCAGTGTTCGTGAGAATTGTTCCGCTTGACCAAGACATTCTTTCTGGGCTCAGTGTTTCAAAGTTTCCGACATATTCTGTGTCTGGTATACGATCGCGATGATTGTTTATAGCCTTCTATATACATAAGTGACGTGTCCTATAACCGCTTTGGCCAGTTCACCTAAAGTTATGAGCACTTATGAGGCACTTACGGTTGTAAGTGACGCCTCATATCTTAAATATGTTTCAATTGGTGGAATATCTAGTAACGTTTCTAGAGCCTTGCTTGACATTGTGCTTATGGCACCACTTGATATTAAATTTTTTGAACAAAGAAGTCAACCAGATTATTAAAGCATGAGCTAGAATTAGTCTAATTATACTTTTATAACACCAATGTGTCATAGTAGGACTAAGTCCCCATTTCATGCCTATAGTTCTCCTACACATCGCCCAGCACCGATGCGTCTTTTTGATACTATCATCTCCATTTCAATTTTGGGTGAAGGGTTACACTCTGTCTATCACCGGTATCTTCTTGTCCAGGTAACAGTGTTCAGTATACATAGAAATTGTTGACTTTCTTATGAAAAGACAGATACCGAATCAAATTAATTAATGTTGTTGCAAACATGAAAAAATGAAAATAATCACCTTTAAGACTAGAACCATTTTTTAACATTGCAAAAAAAACATTTTTATAAACTGCAAAAAGTAGTAAAAGTTTTGTTTCAATTATAACATATCTTTATACCCTACACCACTTTAGTGGGGAGGGTATATTGGATTTGTGCTGATGTTTGTAACATACAAAAATATTCGTCTAGACCCACCTTAAAGTATACCAATCGGCGTAGAATCGTTTTCTGAGTCGATTAAGCTATGTCCGTCTGGTTGGCTGTCCATGTAAACCTTGTGCGCAAGCTACAGGTCTCAATTTTCAAGATAATTGGATGAAATTTGGCACGCACGTTTTATTTGACCTAAGGACGAAGCCTATTGAAAATGGTTAAAATCGGTCCTTTATTTCACCTAGCCCCCATAGAACAGAACCCCCCGAAAAGGGCTTCTGAGCTCATAATTATGTTAAATATACAGATATATCGATAAAGTACGGCACAACTAAGTTTTATTGAAGTCTTGATGACCCTGCTAAATTTCATAAAGATCGGGCCCCATTTGACCCTAGCTCCCATACAAAGTCCCCTTCAGAAAATTACTTGAATGTCCCAAATTAACTTATAAACACAAATATCGCGATGAAATTCAGCACAATAAAATATTATGTAAATATAAATATATTCACAAAATGTTATCGGGCTTGGTCCATATTTGCCCCTAGCCCCCATATAAAGCCTCTTTCAGAAAATTAGTTTTTCATCCATAAATTGCTTAAATGTATCGGAACAAGGGAATATTGAAGATAAATGCTTTATTATGAAAAATAAATCACATTTCATAACTGGTGTAGGGTATCATATGGTCGGCCACGCCCGACTATAGTTTCTTACTTGTTATATTTAGATTTGTTTTACAAATTATCAACATAAACGGCTGAACCGATTTTCTTCAAATTTTCACAGCGTATTCCTGCATGTCTGGAATCGGTAATGGGCTACTTTTTATTTTGAAATTCCAAGTGGGCGGGGAACCACGCCCATATTAAGAAAATATTAAATCTCTATATGTCAGATAATATAACAGAGTCCTCAAATTTTGTCGGAGCCACTTTAGTGTCAATATGATTATTTAGGACAAAAAGTAGGCGGACTAGCATTAGGGGTCGTGGCACCTCCCATATAAATTAAATACAAAAATTCGTTTATCTTGGTAACTATTACAGTTAGAATCTTAAAATTTTACACGAATAACTTTAAAATCCATTTAAACATTTTGGGTAATAAATTGGCGGACTACCCATGAGGGGAGCAGCTTCTCCCATATTAATTAAATACAAAAATTCGTTTATCTGGGAAACTAAAGGAACTATATTCTTAAAAAATTGCGTTTGTAATGTTCAATAAATCTTGCAAATGCAACAGATTTAAGCTGTTTAAATCATGGGGTTTTTCTATTTAAGGCATGAGAAAACTTATTTCTACAAATATTTGATCAATTAAAAAAGTATTAATATAAAAGTAGAGGGTATTAAAGATTCGGCTCAGTCAAATATAGCACTCTAAATTGTTTTCATTCGAGTAGTTGATTAAATTTTAAAAATTATTCTATTATTCGAACGAATAACGAATAAAAATGTTTATTCGAATAATTTAATAAAATATAAATAAAACTTGCTAAACACCTTCAAAATCTTAAGATACGGGTAAACTACCCATGAGGGGAGCGGCTCCTCCCATATTAATTAAATACAAAAATTCGTTTATCTGGGAAACTAAAGGAACTATATTCTTCAAATTTTGCACGAAGAATTTTGCATCTGAACATTTTGGAGGACAAAAAATCGGACTTTCATCTGGGGTGGCTTAAAGCCCCCATATGAATTAAATAAAAAAATTGTATATCGGAGAAAATATTAGAGCTAGAATCTTCAAATTTTACTTGAAGAATTTTGACATTCATCTGAACATTTAGAGTATAACGGGCGGACTTTCAATGGGGAACTTTGCACCTCCAATTTGAATTAAATATAAAATTTCGTTTATCTGGGGAAACTAATAGAACTAGATTCTTAAAATTTTGCACAAATTATTTTAATATTCATTTGAACATTTTGGAGATAAAGTGCGGACTTTCATCTAGGGAGTTTGAAGCCCCCACTGAGAAAGTATTAGAGCAAGAATCTTCAAATTTTACATGAAGAACTTTGACATTCATGTGAACATTTAGAGAATAACGGGCGGACTTTCAATGGGTGGCTTGGCACCACATATATGAATTACAAAATTTCGTGTATCTTGGAAACTCTTATATTCTTCAAATTTTTCATAGATAGATACAAATTAGCGATAGATAGAAACAGGCGAACTTTCAATAATTGGCTTGACATCTCTCATATGTAACATATTGTAAATCTGGAAAACTACTAGTTAGAATCTTCAAAATCGTTAAGTGGGTTTTTTATTTATACATATTGCTTTTAGGGTAGCAAAGCACATCGGGTATAGCTAGTGCTATATATAATAAAATGTTTGTAAAAAGTAAAATTCAAATATTATTCGAATATTCGATTAATAGACAAAAATTGTTCTAATTATTCTATATTCTAAATTGAAAATTTTTTATTCGTTTGAAGAAAAACTAATTTTTTGCCTCGATTATTCGAATAATTTTTATTCGAATGACAATCCTTATACATATGTACATATATATTATTTGTGCACGTTCAGCCATACAATTGTTGACAACACTGTTTTTATAAATTTCCTTCGATTTACTTTTTAAGTGGATCGATCGAGTTATATGTTGTTGTATTCTGTTAACAATTACTTATCGTTAATCGTAAGAATTATTTATTTCTATTATTCATGTTTAATTTTATTCTTTCTTTTTTACTTGTTATTATAACCACAATTCATTCTATATTCTTCTAACAATTCTATAAAGAATTTGTGTTTGTTTAAAAATAAAATCTATTGTCACCTTTCTTAAGTGGTTGTACCTCAAGAAATATGATCTCGGTTAATACTATTGTTGCGCTGAGCAGTTGCCTGCATATGTATGTGTGTATGAGAATCTGTAATTGTATCTATCAGGGATGGCAAAGTTGGTACAGTTATCGTTTTTTTTTTTTTTTTTTTTTTTTTGAACAAATAGATTCTTAACAAGTTAGAGTGCTATATTCGGCTATGCCGAATCTTTAATACCCTCCACCAGCAAGCTACTTTTTATTAAAACCCATTTTACAATGTATCTAGTTTTTTCATAACTCTTCATAGGTTTTGTTTCCGTAGTGAGGAAATTTCTTTATGGAACTTATTTTGATTAGGTCGAAAAAAATGTATATTAAGTGATTTTCGGATATGGACTTTTTGCGGGTGCCTTGACCTATAATGGGCTGATTTTGCCAATGCCAAAAAATTTAGTCGAGTTTTAATCCGACGTCGATATTTGTAATGAAATACATTCGTTTTAGTATTTTTTAAAACGATGTTTTTTTTCCTTATATGGGAGCTACGACTTATAATGGACCAATTAGAAAACATTTTAGCAAAATGATTAATCTATACGCAGAACATGCTCATGTTGAATTTTATGCAGATATAATCATTTAATAATGAATTATGTGGTATTAAGTCATTTTCAGAAGTGAACCTTATATGGGAGCTATGACTAATTATGGACCGATCTGGAAAAAATTCCGTATACTGACTTATATATACACAAAAAATATTCAAGTTGAATTTAATACCGATTACTTTTATTGTCAATGAAATTGTCCATTTAAGGTTTTTTCGGAAATGATCCCCATATGGGAGTTGTGTTTAATTATCGACCGAATCGGGAAAAATTTCGCATACTCATTTCTATATACACAAAACTTATTCACTCCGATTGCTTTATTCGTTAATGAAATTTGTGCGTTTAAGTGATTTTCGGATGTTGACCTTATATGGGAGCTATGACTAATTACGGGCTATCCCTAAAAAAGTGATTGATACATACACAAAACACATTCATGTCGAATTTTATCTCGATTGCTTTATTTATCAATGAAACATGCGCTTTTAAGTGATTTTCCGAAGAGGGCCTTATATGGGAGCTATGACCAATTGTGGACTGATTCAAAAAAAAAAAAAATCGGTGAATGGTTTATATATACACAAAACATATTCGTGTCGAATTTTACTCCGATAGCTTTTTAGTTAATGAAATATGAACGATTAAGTGATTTTCGGAAGTGGACCTTATATGGACGCTATAAGCTACAATTATGGACCGATTCGGAAAAAATTTCGTAGAGTGATTGATATATACAGAAAACATATTCAGGTTGAATTTTATCTCGATAGCTTTATTTATCAGTGATATATACGCGTTTAAGTTATTTTCGGAAGTCGGCCTTATATGGGAGCCATGACCAATTGTGGACCTAGAACAATCTACGTTAGTGGTATGATTTCTGTTTATATTATATTTTATATATGCAAAATTTTTAGTTGACACCGATATATTTGAGGAAGTTATTAGCGATAAATCCATTTCCATTGAACAGTGGGTAAAAAAATGACGTGTGACAAAATTCATCGAATTATCCTTTGTAGTTGCTGAGAAAATTGCTTAAGAATTACGAAAAAATCGTAATTTTTTTCGAGGTAGTCAGAAATTTTTACTCATAACTTTTAACTTTGTGAACTGATTTTGCTAATTTTCAATACCAAACTGCTTAGGACAATAATGAATATTTTTGGTGAATTTGGTTTATTTCTTTTGCTTAGTTTTCATGTGACCGTGTTTTAGGCAGACAGACATACGGACATGGCTAAATCGACTCAGAATTTGATAAGGACCCGGAATATATATACTTTGTTGGGTCTCAGATGAATATTTTGGTGTTACACACGGAATGACAAACTTATATATAATCTTTATCACTACTGATAGTGGTGGAGGGTATAAAAAAACATCGATAAAACAGTAAAAAGAGTAGCTTAGAATTTTTAGGGAACATGTGTTAACAATCAGATATACAATGTATATTATACATACTTATGTATGTAATTCCTGTTGAAGATACAAAAAGGTAATTTGGTACAAGTATTGTCGAAAAAGTACAAATTTTAACAACACATATAAAAGTTGAATTTCCCATCCTTGGTGTCTACCTAAATTAGTTTTGATTGTTATCTCGTGCCTTATTTAAAGTATTTTAACACCCTTCTTTTATGAGAGTGTGAAGTGGTTTATTATAATTATTACTAATAATTGTATTTCATTTTCTTTTGTTCTCATTTTTATATTTTTCCGTCTGCTTCCTTTTGAAGAAATATGCAGAAATTAAATAACACCAACATTTATGTATGTATAAAATAATAGTTTTAAAGTCTTTTTGTTACCTTTTCTTCCTACCAGTCATTATCGTAAAATCATTTTATTTAAGTACTTTTTAACCATAAAAGAAGTATTTTGTTTAGTTGTGTTTTGTTTTCTTTTTTGAAGATGTTTTTGAAAAGTAGGTTTTGTGCGGTTTTTGTTTCAAGAAATAAAAACAATAAGTGTTAAAAGTAGACTTTAAAATATTCATAAACTTCCCACTGTATAGTAATGCATTCATTATCTGGACATACATACACACATACATATGTATGTGCATACATACGTTAGGCTTAATTTACTAAATGTGTATATTTATGTATGTATTTTGATCAGATTGTAAAAATATTTTGGTAAAACAATCAATATGTTTATTTTATGACTTGCAAATTCATTTACACAATAAAACATTAGGATAGATCGCAATAAAGAAATGATAAGAACCCAGCAAAAACCTGGTAATGACTTATACTTACTCAACAATATACTTTTCAATGAATGATAACTACTTACCGACTGCATTATATAGAAGTACTCTACTACTCGGCTTTTTCGATTTGTTTGTGTATTTTAATTGATTGTGAGTTAAGAATAGTATTACAAAAAAGAAAACACAACTAAATTTGTATGCGGAAACCATTATTTGAAGCGCAATAAAATAGCCAAGCAGTGCACAGTAGGAAATTTTGGTAGTTTTCTGATCATAAATCTGTAACTTTTTATCTGTTATAAATAAATGCCTACTATTTTACACCAATGATTTTGACAATATTTCCGATTATATTTATTAATATGAGCTTGAAAAATTCAATGGTTGCTTGGTAATATATCTTCGTTCGCAACTTTTCTTGAGATTTTTCTTGCATGATTTAGTATAAATCTGTTATAATCCTCATTTCTGGAACTCGTTGACGCTCACTCAAAAAAAAAAGATGAATCTACCCAGATGCACACTTAATTCTTAAAAAAATTTAGTACAACCTTGGACTGGGAGTGGAATTGGCACGCTGGTGATTGCACGGCGTTAGCTCGTCGGGATTGGGTCGGTTCTTTCCTCTCCGGACGGACGTTTTGGACAGTAGTGGTGAGTAGATTCTCAGGTCACCGAAGGTAAAGTTACATTGTTACAGTCATCCATGGTCCTTTTTACCCGTATGTAATGATTGGAACCCCTAAATACAACTTACCATTTGCCAAGATTCACACCATTACATTTTTATAACCTCCACCACCATCAGTTGTTGTTGTTGTAGCAGCGACACGTGTAAAGTCGGTGTGGCTGAGTTGACAATCCTTGGTCGTTGTTCGTTGAACTCCGAGTCGTTCCGGTGCGAAGAACCGTTTGTCGTGGGAACGACCACCATCAGTGGTGATAGAGGGTATATAAGTTTGTCATTCCGTGTGTAACACCAAGAAATATTCATCTGAGACCCAACAAAGTATATATATTCTGGATCCTTATGAAATTCTGAGTCGATTTAGATGTGTCTGCCTCAAACACTTTCACGTTAAAACTGAGCAAAAGAAATCAGCCTAATTCACTGAAAATATTCACTATTGTCCTATGCAGTTTGGTATTGAAAATCAGCCAAATCGGTCCAAAACGTAAAAAGTTATGAGTAGAAATTTCAGACTACCTTAAAAAACTTACGTTTTTTTTCCTAATTCTTGAGTAGTTTTCTCAGAAACTACTAAAGATAATGTGATGAATTTTGCCACGTTATTTTCTTTGCCCAGGGATCATGTTCAAACTCAAAACAATCGATTCAAAATTTCCTATAGCCCCCATACAAAGGTACAATAAAGGTGTCACCACGAAATTTCGCACATATGTATATAATATGAACAGAAATATTACCAACGTAGATCTGTATAGGTCCATTATTGGTCATAGTTCCCATATAAGGTCCACTTTCGAAAAATACAAATAACTAATTAAGAAATAAAGATAATGGAATAATATTCGACATAAATATGTTTTGAGTATATATATCACTTTTTCGGATTAGTCCATAATTGGTCACAGCTCCCATATAAGGACCACTTCCAAAAATATCTTAAATGCAAATATCAAATTAACAATTAAAGATATTTTAATAATAGGCTACATAAATAAGTTTTTTTGGATCGGTCCATAATTGGTCCTATCTCTCCACTTCAGAAAATCACATATTTTATTGATAAATAAAGGTCCACTTCCTTAAGTCACTTTTTCAATATATTTCATTAAAATATAACTATAAACGGATAAATACCGTGTTTTTTTTATCGATAAATCATTCTGCGAAATTTTATTCGGATTGACCAATAAATGGCCATATCTCCATAAATAAATGATAGCACCCTCATCACGGAAGTACAATATAAACTTTCACAATTGTACTGTACGATATTTGCAGAAAGTACAAACATGAAAAAATCTATCAATATTTCATAGCATCTGAATATAATAAACTTAAAGTACCGACTTTTAAATACTAACTACAAGCTAACTATAATGTAATGCAGAAATGCCTCAAAATTATCTGGAGAGAATTAATTGTATTTCAACATGTTTTCTCTTGTTTCTCTATTATTATGATTTTATTTGTTAACTTTAGTAGACTGACTATAAACGAACAACAATGTAATGCAGAAATGTTCCAAAATTTGGTATTTATTAACGTAAACAACCGACTTTTAAAGACTAGCTACAAGCTAACTTTCATATAATGCGGGAGTACCCCAAAATTATCTGCAGAGCATTTTGTTTCGACATGTTTTCTCATGTTTCTTTATTATTTGGAATTTTGTTTTACCATTTTGTCATTTTCTTGTATACGTTGTGAAATTAAAGTCAGTAAATTGGAAAAATTAATTATGAAAGGTTAAATATTTCAAAACTCGGTTCCTAAATTCTAAATTCTGCTGACTAATACTGTAAATATAATACATTAACAGTTAACATTACACATAACATTTTAAAATTTATTTTGGATCAATGGGAATCATGGAAATAATGAACAAATCATTCATAATTTTATGGATACCGGTGTTATTATTAGTTCCCCTGCAGAAAACTGATGTCTATTAATTTTAACGAACTAATATTGAAATAACTTGTATTAAAGCGAAATGTAATTTAGATAACTAGTAGTTAAATTTTAAATATATTTAATTAATTACATGTATTAATTAATACAGTAGGGAATACAAAAGAAAACTATTACTTGAAATTTCTGCAACTAACTTTAAGTTAGTTAATAAAGAGTTACCTTTAAGCTAATTTTTTAGTAACTAACTTTAAGCTAGTTGAAAAGTCATGCAGAGTCGGACAATTGACTACTGCGTAGGACATCGCCATGTTAAAATAGTCAGTTGGCTCCATTAAAAATAATCCAAGAATCAACCATAACTAGTTGATGAAAAACTCAGCTTTTAATGCATTTAAAGTTAGTTGAGTTGCTGGCGGGGTATGTATATAAAAATGAATGTGTGTTTGTATGAATATATATTTATATGTATCTATGATTGTTTTGACGTTATAAACGCCCTGTCAGCAACTAACTTTAAATTTAAAAAAATTTAAAAAAATTTAAAAACTTTAACTTAGTTCAGACACCAACCAACTTTATAACAACATGTTGTTATAAAGTTGGTTGGTGTCTGAACTAAGTTACTAATGTTAAATCAATTTTAAAAGTTTTAATGTTAATCTTTCTTCAACATGGGGAAATAAAGAAGAGTGTTTTAAAAATGAAGTAGCGTTTATTTGAATACTATTCATTATAAAACAATTTTTTTAACAAATATAAAAAAATAACGAATTTCTAACCTAGGATACCGTTTTATCATTATATTGTTGCCAATTCAGCCAATGATGTCAACAACGTTACCGCAAAAGTACAAACTCTTCACATATTTGATTGACAATAATGGTGTTCTAATAGAAATTTCTATCGGAAATAAGTCTTTTTTGACTAACACTTAACTGCGAATAACTGCAGAAGCCAAAAATCAAATTTTGTAAAAATTAAAATTTTTTCCTTCTATTTTAAAAAAAAAATTCTTAAAAGAAATAAAAAGTTTTGTTCATTACTAGTGTGAATAAATTTTATAATAGTTGAAAATAGTGAGAAAAAGGGTAATTAAAAGATTTGCTAATATTTTAATTTTTCGCGAAATTTAATATAATAAATATTTTCAGTATTTGATTTGAAGAAAAACTATAATACTTAGTTATTCTTATGAAGAGTCGCTTTTAATATTTAATATTTAGTTTTTAGTTTTATTTTCTAAATTGCCGACTAAACTAAAAAATGTTCAAGTATTTTTTTTTCCCTTAGAAGCTAACTGAAATCAGTCAACTGTTCGCACACGCTGCACAGTGAGGCAGAATGGAAATTTTTTGGAAATAAATCTGGCATTTCTAAACGGCTGATCCGATCGGGATAAAACTTGGCGTGAGCGTAGCCAAGGAGTATTCGAGTTTAAGTTAAGAGGAACCCTGCAGATGCCCCAGGGACGGCGCTGTGGCGGCTCAAAGTAGGGTACCTACGACATGTAAAATTTTTAAACTCGTGCCATTTTTTTGTTTTTCACCCATATTTTCATATTTTGTGAAAGCGCTCGACGAGATCTTGAAAAAACATGCTTGGACATACTACTTATCTCTTATAATATCCGAGTTGTAGGCATTTAAAAATTTAGTGATACAAAATTTACCATACCTTGGTCCGCCTTTTTTTGAAGACCGGGCGTAATTTTGGACCAAATGGACTCAATTTTTTCTTGTTAGTTAGACAACAAAATTTCCAATAATATACAAAAAATTTCAGATCAATATCATTTACTAATCCAAAAATATACGTTTTTAAATTTTAAAATTCAAAAAATTTTAGATTTTTGGCGTTTTCTTTAAGAACATATAACAATTTTATAGTTTTCTAAAAGGTATCTTTACGCAGAACGCTTTGGCGTAAAAAACTTGTCCTATTTTTTGAAAATGTTGCCACTGCGTCCTTCCGAATGTGACCTATTTTTTATCAAAACTTCAACTTTGGGCGACATGTTCTAAAATCCCAAAGCTGGGATCAGAAAACTGAAAGCACTTTTGGAAACCTCAATATGTTTTCTATTTACTCCAAAAGTATTTTCCCAGCCCTGAAAGAAATGTGGACCCTATGGGCAAAAAAGTAAAAAATCCCATTTTTGGGGTTTTCATTCCTATTTTCCTAAATTCTGCTGACTAATACTGTAAATATAATACATTAACAGTTAACATTACACATAACATTTTAAAATTTATTTTGGATCAATGGGAATCATGGAAATAATGAACAAATCATTCATAATTTTATGGATACCGGTGTTATTATTAGTTCCCCTGCAGAAAACTGATGTCTATTAATTTTAACGAACTAATATTGAAATAACTTGTATTAAAGCGAAATGTAATTTAGATAACTAGTAGTTAAATTTTAAATATATTTAATTAATTACATGTATTAATTAATACAGTAGGGAATACAAAAGAAAACTATTACTTGAAATTTCTGCAACTAACTTTAAGTTAGTTAATAAAGAGTTACCTTTAAGCTAATTTTTTAGTAACTAACTTTAAGCTAGTTGAAAAGTCATGCAGAGTCGGACAATTGACTACTGCGTAGGACATCGCCATGTTAAAATAGTCAGTTGGCTCCATTAAAAATAATCCAAGAATCAACCATAACTAGTTGATGAAAAACTCAGCTTTTAATGCATTTAAAGTTAGTTGAGTTGCTGGCGGGGTATGTATATAAAAATGAATGTGTGTTTGTATGAATATATATTTATATGTATCTATGATTGTTTTGACGTTATAAACGCCCTGTCAGCAACTAACTTTAAATTTAAAAAAATTTAAAAAAATTTAAAAACTTTAACTTAGTTCAGACACCAACCAACTTTATAACAACATGTTGTTATAAAGTTGGTTGGTGTCTGAACTAAGTTACTAATGTTAAATCAATTTTAAAAGTTTTAATGTTAATCTTTCTTCAACATGGGGAAATAAAGAAGAGTGTTTTAAAAATGAAGTAGCGTTTATTTGAATACTATTCATTATAAAACAATTTTTTTAACAAATATAAAAAATAACGAATTTCTAACCTAGGATACCGTTTTATCATTATATTGTTGCCAATTCAGCCAATGATGTCAACAACGTTACCGCAAAAGTACAAACTCTTCACATATTTGATTGACAATAATGGTGTTCTAATAGAAATTTCTATCGGAAATAAGTCTTTTTTGACTAACACTTAACTGCGAATAACTGCAGAAGCCAAAAATCAAATTTTGTAAAAATTAAAATTTTTTCCTTCTATTTTAAAAAAAAAATTCTTAAAAGAAATAAAAAGTTTTGTTCATTACTAGTGTGAATAAATTTTATAATAGTTGAAAATAGTGAGAAAAAGGGTAATTAAAAGATTTGCTAATATTTTAATTTTTCGCGAAATTTAATATAATAAATATTTTCAGTATTTGATTTGAAGAAAAACTATAATACTTAGTTATTCTTATGAAGAGTCGCTTTTAATATTTAATATTTAGTTTTTAGTTTTATTTTCTAAATTGCCGACTAAACTAAAAAATGTTCAAGTATTTTTTTTTCCCTTAGAAGCTAACTGAAATCAGTCAACTGTTCGCACACGCTGCACAGTGAGGCAGAATGGAAATTTTTTGGAAATAAATCTGGCATTTCTAAACGGCTGATCCGATCGGGATAAAACTTGGCGTGAGCGTAGCCAAGGAGTATTCGAGTTTAAGTTAAGAGGAACCCTGCAGATGCCCCAGGGACGGCGCTGTGGCGGCTCAAAGTAGGGTACCTACGACATGTAAAATTTTTAAACTCGTGCCATTTTTTTGTTTTTCACCCATATTTTCATATTTTGTGAAAGCGCTCGACGAGATCTTGAAAAAACATGCTTGGACATACTACTTATCTCTTATAATATCCGAGTTGTAGGCATTTAAAAATTTAGTGATACAAAATTTACCATACCTTGGTCCGCCTTTTTTTGAAGACCGGGCGTAATTTTGGACCAAATGGACTCAATTTTTTCTTGTTAGTTAGACAACAAAATTTCCAATAATATACAAAAAATTTCAGATCAATATCATTTACTAATCCAAAAATATACGTTTTTAAATTTTAAAATTCAAAAAATTTTAGATTTTTGGCGTTTTCTTTAAGAACATATAACAATTTTATAGTTTTCTAAAAGGTATCTTTACGCAGAACGCTTTGGCGTAAAAAACTTGTCCTATTTTTTGAAAATGTTGCCACTGCGTCCTTCCGAATGTGACCTATTTTTTATCAAAACTTCAACTTTGGGCGACATGTTCTAAAATCCCAAAGCTGGGATCAGAAAACTGAAAGCACTTTTGGAAACCTCAATATGTTTTCTATTTACTCCAAAAGTATTTTCCCAGCCCTGAAAGAAATGTGGACCCTATGGGCAAAAAAGTAAAAAATCCCATTTTTGGGGTTTTCATTCCTATTTTTGGGAATTGCGGGATGCCCTTTGACCTTTTCAATTTTTTTTTTGCATTTTCTTATTTGAAATGACAAATTTAACAAGCGTTGAAAATTTCATTGAGTTTTGTTCATAAATAAAGATTTTGTCATATATTACATATTTGTTTAATTTCTAAAACTATGATTTATATCAAAATTTTAATAGGGTCGCAGATAGCTACAACAATTTAGTCCATTTTTATCCCTTAATATCATTTTTTAGTTAGATATGGAAATTCTCGAAAAAAATCAAGCCAATATCTCAATTACATTCAAAAATATGTTCATTTAAACCTGTGTCCTTTAATTTCATCTTTTTCATATATTAGTATTAAGTATGACAGAACATATTTAAATCTTATATTTACCTATTTTCTATTTGTTTGCTTATCCTTATAATTGAAAGGTCCTATTATGCTTAAATTTTCAAAAATTTATAACTATTTTTTACCTAAATTTTTTCGACAGATCATTTCGTTCTGTTTCGTTTATGATCATGTAGGTAAAAATATACAGGTAATGATAATTTCGATACATTCACTAATAAGAAATATCAATGACTGAATTACAGGTTATAGTAATATAGTCCTAAATGTTAATAGGTAGACAATTTGTAATTTTTACTTTGAAATACCTGTATCGGAAATGACAAGAATTGGTATATAAGTAAACTTCTTAGATTTTAAGTACCATATTTAATAAATCTAGAATGAAGATTACATTAAACGAAGAGTTGTGTTCCGTTTTATGGAGCGTATCTTCAAAAGGGCCAGAAAGAATTGAAGACATTTCAAATTATATAAAAACTATACAAAACAGGCATATCAAAAATTTAAAACTTTTTAAAACTTTTTGATGTAAAAAGTAAGTCTGTGGATGGAAATCAAAAGAAATTTCTATTAAAATTTTGTAGTTGGATGGAAACTACTACGGAAATCTCAACTTTCAATACATCAACAGGAGCGCCTTGCAAGTCATAAGAAGACTTATGTTCAAGGTCAAAAAAAAAAAGAGTGTCACACAAAAACTTTTTTCAATCTCAAATGAGGAAATTGCTGATACATTTAACGAAATGCTGAAAAAGGTTTACCAACCTATGGATGTCGTAGATATTGCAACTATTCTTCCTAATGCATCACCAAAACGACTTAAGCGAATTGTGGAAAGTATACCAACTCCAACATCACAATCAAATTTTACTGAAGAGGAAGCAATAGCGCTTATGTTGGAACTGGGTCTCAGTCGAAATAAGTACCAAATATTAAGGAAAGCTCTGCATGAAAAAGGACACAATATATTACCATCATAGAAGGCGATCTAGGAAAAAAACAAACTATCCTACCATCACCTATTGCTGTTAATGATGTGGAAGCTTGTATTGATATATCATCTTTGCTCGAAAACACAGGATCAAGAATTGTGTCAGACTTTTCAGAAGACCAACTAAGGAAAATTCATAACTGTGATGTTGTCTTAATATGTAAGTGGGGATGTGACGGTTTATCAGCACTTCCAGAATACAAACAAGCTTGTGGAAGTCGGACATTAGCAGACTACAAAAGTGTATTTATGTCATCATTAGTGCCATTACGAATTCGTTCATATTCCCTTAATCCATCATCGTCAAGCATCGGAAATTCATTTGAAGATATATATATCAATACAACTCCGGGTTCAAAAAATTTTTGTAGACCCATTGGATTTGAACACATAAAGGAGTCAAAGAAAACAACAAAAGATTTAGTGGAATATTTAAAAGATGAAATAAATGCACTGGAGCCCATTTGCATAAAAATAAAGGAATTCTCTATTAACGTATCATATCAGCTAAGCTTAACAATGATTGATGGAAAGGTCAGCAATGCCATAACAGAAACTTCTTCCTTCTGGAGATGCTCAATATGTAATGAGAAAAAGTCGCAATTCTCAAATATAAACAAAAGCAGAAGTATTAATGAAGAAGTCCTGTCTTTCGGAATTTCACCACTTCATGCCAGAATACGATTTTTGGATTACTTTTTACACATAGCATACGAGCTCAAATATAGAAGTGTGCCAGAGAATCTTACTAAATCAACAAAAAATAATGAAGAATTGAAAGAACTGAGAGCTGCGGAAAAAAGCAGAATCCAAGAAGAATTTAAAGTTCAGATGGGATTAAACATCGACAAACCACTTCCAAGTTGCGGTAGTACAAATGACGGTAATACGGCGAGAAGGTTTTTTCGTGATTTTGAAATTACTTCAAAAATAACTGGAATTGACAAGGAGTTGCTTCGAAGAGTTAACATTATTTTAATGGCACTGAATAGTAAACATAAAATTAATGGAAATCGATTTGGGGAATATACATCTGAAATTTCTAAATTACTTGTATTTCTGTATCCATGGAGGGAACTAACACCAACAGTACACAAAGTATTGTGTCATGGTCAAATAATAATTGAATCGAATATTCTTCCACTTGGAGAGTTAACAGAAGAAGCCCAGGAAGCGAGGTTTTAAGCGAGATTTTAAGCATGTTCAAGTATTCAGCTCAAGAAAATGCTCCAGGCAATCACAGAATGAAGATATTTTTAATAGTTTACTTCTATCTTCTGATCCTGTTCTTTCAACTATGCGAAAAAGATGGATTTGTTATGAAACTCTATCATCTCAAAACAAGGAATATTTAAAGGTCTTATATTACCTTCTGGATATGTATACCGATATGACAGATTATTTTATAGATAATAAGTAGTGTTAGGAATTAACTATATAAGTAGGTTGTAAGAATTAATTGTATTATGTTTAAGATAAACAGTTTAAATAAAAATAGCTATTATACTAACTGATGATATTGTATTAAATTGTGTTTTATGTTTCGGTGGGCGGGAAAGGTGGTTTGTGTGGGGTGATTTAGGTGTTGTTGTGCGTGGCTCATAATAAAATTATAATTTTTTTATTGTATATACAATTTTATAGTCTTTAATAAAATAATTAACTAAATAATTTTTAAAAATTGTCCAAATATTTTATTCAACACCAAATGTATGTTCTGTCATACTTAATACTAAAATATGAAAAAGATGAAATTAAAGGACACAGGTTTAAATGAACATATTTTTGAATGTAATTGAGATATTGGCTTGAAATTTTTTGTAAAGGGTCGAGAATTTCCATATCTAACTAAAAAATGATATTAAGGGATAAATATGGACTAAATTGTTGTAGCTATCTGCGACCCTATTAAAATTTTGATATAAATCATAGTTTTAGAAATTAAACAAATATGTAATATATGACAAAATCTTTATTTATGAACAAAACTCAATGAAATTTTCAACGCTTGTTAAATTTGTCATTTCAAATAAGAAAATTCAAAAAAAAAATTGAAAAGGTCAAAGGGCATCCCGCAATTCCCAAAAATAGGAATGAAAACCCCAAAAATGGGATTTTTTTACTTTTTTGCCCATAGGGTCCACATTTCTTTCAGGGCTGGGAAAATACTTTTGGTGTAAATAGAAAACATATTGAGGTTTCCAAAAGTGCTTTCAGTTTTCTGATCCCAGCTTTGGGATTTTAGAACATGTCGCCCAAAGTTGAAGTTTTGATAAAAAATAGGTCACATTCGGAAGGACGCAGTGGCAACATTTTCAAAAAATAGGACAAGTTTTTTACGCCAAAGCGTTCTGCGTAAAGATACCTTTTAGAAAACTATAAAATTGTTATATGTTCTTAATAAAAATTTTATTTTATTAATAAAAGAGTTAAGACACATTTTTGGCAAAAAAACGCCAAAAATCTAAAATTTTTTGAATTTTTAAATTAAAAAACGTATATTTTTGGATCTGTAAATGATATTGATCTGAAATTTTTTGTATATTATTGGAAATTTTGTTGTCTAACTAACAAGAATTGAGTCTATTTGGTCCAAAATTACGCCCGGTATTCAAAAAAAGGCGGACCAAGGTATGGTAAATTTTGTATCACTAAATTTTTAAATGCCTATAACTCGGATATTATAAGAGATAAGTAGTATGTCCAAGCATGTTTTTTCAAGACCTCGTCGAGCGCTTTCACAAAATATAAAAATTTTTGTATTTGGGTGAAAAACAAAAAAATGGCACGAGTTTAAAAATTTTACATGTCGTAGGTACCCTACTTTGAGCCGCCACAGCGCCGTCCCTGGGGCATCTGCAGGGTTCATCTTCAAAACTTAAACTCGAATACTCCTTGGCTACGCTCACGCCAAATTTTATCCCGATCGGATCAGCCGTTTAGAAATGCCAGATTTATTTCCAAAAAATTTCCATTCTGCCCCACTGTGGCTATACGAAATAAAGAGGTTTTAATTTTTATCATCCTTCAGGAGTTCTTGTTAATTTATTGAAAATAAGTATTGAAAAAAATCAATAATATATAATTAAGACTTTCTCATCCTACTTTCTGTTCTTTTTATTTTTACCAAATTTTTAGTAATTTTGTTGTCACTTTTTTTTTAATTAAAAAAAATTCATAAATTTCGAAAATATTATTGACAATTTATTCCAGAATTACAAACTTACGGATTTGAATATATATCTCAATTCATTTCATACATTCTCATATATATTTTTCCGAAAAAATCTTGGAAGTATGAGTTATAAACCTGACATCTATTCACCGAGATTTAAAATTAATTCAACGGAATTTTCAATATTTTTGTGACATGAAAACCATTTTTAAAGTGTTTTGAGGAAGACAAACAAAATTGTTTATATAAAAAAAGTAAAACTAGAAATATTATACTTTTCCTTCCGAAAACACATATAGGTTTTATACCATGAGCAACTAGTGTAATTAATAGAGGTTTAATGTAATTTTTGCATTCAGAAATATTTTAAAGTTAGAGACATTACATATTGCTAAATTTACAAAAATTTTTAAATAATTTTTAGCATTTCTGTTTATCTTAATACCACGGAACTTAATTTTTTACCCTACTCCACTATACTACGTTTGAGTATACTAATCGGTTATCATTTTCTGAATCGATTAAGCCATGTAAGTCTGACCGTCTGGTAGAGGTTGAAATTTTCAAAACAATAAGCACGTATGCTTTTTGGTCCAATGACAAAACCTTTTAAAAATGGTTAAAGTCCGTCCTTTATTTTACCTAGCCCCCATACATATACAAATGTATAAAGCCTTTCTCAGAAAATTTGTTTAAATATATCGGAACCAAGGAATATACTTTCTTACTTGATATAAATTACAATGAATTTCAGTTACAAATTAATATGAATTGTTCATAAAAACACTTAAAAAATTTTAGCTTTTTTTTGGCATTTTAAAATCAATTTAGCATTTTTTCTAACATTATTTTGGATGGGATTTAGCCGCAACATTTTTTGAGACCTGGTCACACTGGCAGCCACACAAACAAGCAGCGGCCATTTTTAGTTTTTTCAACTCAACCGAACTGAACACGACGACTGAACAGTGCAAACATTTTTGGGTAGGCTGCTTGCGTATTGTTTAGTTCTTGGTTTTGTTTTCTTACTATGTACGTAATAAAAACTGGATAATAGCGTAATTTGACTGGATAGTAAGACGTAATTTGACTGGATGGTATGGCTCAAGGCGAATTTATATAAGTTGGTGGCAGTTCTGCAACAACAACATTTTACATGTTTTTTGTTTTTGCATTTGGTTTACGTAGATGTCAAAAACCATAAGTACGGCGAATTCATTTCATGAAAAATTTTTGTAAAATTTTTATATTTTATTAAAAATAAAGATAAATATATTAAAATTTGTGAAGAAAATATATTCTGAATTGAATAATGTTTGTTTCAAACGAAAAATTCTATTCCGGCAGATTAATTTGCAAAATTTAAGTGAGTCCCTAAAGTTAAGTAAAACTTAATCTTTTGTGAAAAATAAACATAAAAAAGTACATATTCACGAAAAAATATATATAACGAATAAATGAATCTTTGTTGCGAATGGATAATTCTACTCCGGCGGAGTAATTTTCAATATTTGGCCATAATGTAGCAGACGCCGCCGGGTAAATACCTCATATGGGTTTTGTTATATAAAGCGTTCCGGAACAGAAATTTTTTAGTTAATCACTTTATCTACATAGTGTATATATAAAGCAATATTGTTTAATTTGTTAACATTTCATAGATTTCAAAATTAAGCCATATGTAAAAGTAAGCTGCCGCTGTTCGGCTAAATTCTTCATATGTGTTTCTTTATATAAAGTGTTCCGGAAGAGATTTTTTTAGTTAATCACGTTACCTACACAATGTTAATATAAAATATAAAACAATATTGTTTAATGTGTTAACATTTAAAAGAAAAAAATATTTTTCCTAAATAACATATTTGTATACATACCAATTATGCCATTATTTAAATAAAATGATATTTGTTTACGAGATGCTTGGTATTTTTAGATTTTTTACATAAATAATTCAAAATATTAACGAAGTTTTCTCCGTTTAACGGAAATTTTTAAATATAAAAATGTAAACAATAACAATCTTTGACAGCTACTTAAACCAGGCGAATTAAGAAAAAAATTATCAGCTGATTGAATAACACCATCTTATATGAATTCGCCTTGAGCCATACCAAGGCGAATTCAGAAATACCAAGCATCTCGTAAACAAATATCATTTTATTTAAATAATGGCATAATTGGTATGTATACAAATATGTTATTTAAGAAAAATATTTTTTTCTATTAAATGTTAACATATTACACAATATTGTTTTATATTTTATATTAAAATTGCGTAGATAACGTGATTAACTAAAAAAAAATCTCTTCCGGAACACTTAATATTAAGAAACGTATATTAAGTATTTAGCCGGCTGGCGGCAGCTGACTTCTACGTTGTGGCTTAATTTTGAAATCTATTAAATGTTAACAAACCTTATATAGGATATTTACTCATACATCCGATTCTGAATATGACAAGAAACAATAATTTGATTTAAAGTTCAAATATTTTTGACCAAAAACTTCTTAATTATCTTTGGTTAAATGCCTAATTTCAAAACATTTGTTTTAAAGTGGAATATTTTTGCAAAATTTAAATTTCTGGTAATTTTATCATAAAATATTTACAACGGAATTTTAATTAGATTAATATTATAATATATATAATGTTTAATTAATATTCATATAATATTCATATAATGTCAATCAAGATAAAAATAAGTACAATTTCCGATTCCATTTCGAAATGAGCTGCATTGATAATTTGCAAAACATACTTCTAAAAAAGTCGTTTTAAAAGTAGATCTTTTAAATTCTGGTAATATTGAAGAGAATTCCATTACTCTATAATTTTATTAGCCGTTTTTTCTAGAACTTTTAGTTGATGCATTTTTGAGAATTATATGTAAATATGTGCCAAAGCATTCTTGTAATTTTAAATTTGAATAATATGATACATTGTTTTAAAGATACTTTGAGAGTATCAAATAAGACTCGGGAGTATCACGGTATTTTTGAACATCAAATAGTATCAAAAAAAGTACGATCGTACCAATTTTGCCATCTCTGAAGATTTTGCCATTAAGAAGAATTGGCCTAGTCTCTGCTGTTAAGCAAAAGAAACCAGCCTTATCTGCGAAAAATGTGAAAGCTAGGTTAGAATTCTGCAAGAGACATAAGGATTGGTCTGTAGATGACTGGAAACGTGTAATATGGTCGGATGAAACCAAAGTAAACCGATTCCAGTCCGATGGCAAAGAGTATTTTTGGAAACGATCCCATGAGCGAATTCAAATGAACCATGTTAAGCAAACAATGAAACACGGAGGTGGCAGTATAATGGTATGGGGTTGTTTTACATGGTGGAATGTGGGTCCACTGGTAAAAATTAATGGAATAATGAAAAAGGAGGATTACCTTGCCATACTCCAGACGAATTTACCTGACTTCCTTGATAAATGTGCTTATCCCATTAATGAAATAATTTTCCAACAAGACGGGGATCCGAAACACACAGCTAAAATAGTTAAAGAATGGCTAGAAGCACAAAGTTTTCAAACATTAAAGTGGCCAGCACAAAGCCCGGATTTAAATCCAATAGAAAATTTATGGGCAATTGTGAAACGAAAGCTGGCACAATATGAAACCCCTCCCACTAACCTTAACGAACTCTGGATAAGAATTGAAGCAGAGTGGGGAATGATAAATGATGAAACAATACAAAAACTGGTAGAAAGCATGCCAAAGCGCATCAAATCTGTAATTAAAAACAAAGGCCTATGGACAAAGTATTAAATTCGACTCCAAAAAGATTAAATGCTACACGCGCAAAACTGGATAAATGTGATCGAATAATATTTTGATTTTTTTTTATTTTCTCATGAAATGATTTTTGTTTAATTTTCTATTTTTAGTAAGAGTAAATCTTAATTTAATTTATCATGTATGAATTATCTTTGTTTTATAAGTAATTAAATAAATAAATTTAGTTGAATGATTTTCATAGTATTATGTATCCAATATTGCTCGCCACTGTATATATATATATATATATATATATATATATATATATATATATATATATATATATATATATATATATATATATATATATATATATTCTAACGTTACTGACTGACTGACTGATTCATCATCGCACAGCCTAAACGGAATAGATCCACCAAGACGGGATTTTTGGAAATTCGAATGTTTAAGGGGTACAAAGGATAAAAACTGGTACATTCGGTAATCTCATATCTCCTAAACTATAAAATATACAAAAACAGTTTAAAGCTTATCGTCGTTCATTTAAAATATAAGCGGACAGGTGTCTGGTACTCTTTTCAAATTCGGCCCCTTTAGGGAATAAACGGGCAAAAACTGTATTTTGGTACTTTTTTGCACCCCATGTATCTTTTAAACCAGAGAACATTCAAAAAATATGTTCGGCTCCTTCATAATTTGACGAAAAAATAAATATATGAATTTAGTACTTTTTAGATATTCGGACATTTAAGGGGTGAAAATTGTACCTATTTTTGGTACTTTTTTCATAAAACATTGTTTTTCGTTTATTAACTTATACATATGAATACATAATACGATGTTGCGACTTTTTGGAACAGAACTTTTATTTCGTTTATGGGGTTGATAAGGGATAAAAACGGGAAATTTGATTTTATTCAAACACAGTGATCCAATTTATATAAAATTTTTAGATCTAGAAACACTAAATATGCTAATGGGATGTTATTTGGAACACTGGTGCCAAGTGATATTTTTTTGTACTTTTTCATTCTCCAACTGGTAGTTTTTGAGTTTTATATGATATTGAAATCTAAACATGAAATTAATAATAAAGGAACTTTTCAGTACTTTTTCGTTCTACAAAGGTACTTTTTTGAGTTTTCTTTAAAATTAAACCTAAAAACATGAAATTAAGCATGTAGAGCCCGGAGTAAATGAGAATCTATAAAAGGGGACTTTTTGGTACTTCGACTGGTACTTTTATGAGTTTTCTATTAAATTGAACTTAGAAACGTGTAATTTAGCACGTGGAGCCCGGAGTAAATGAGAATCTATAAAAGGGGACTTTTTGGCCCTTTTCGTTCTTCAAAAGGAATTTTATGAATTTTCTATAATATTAAACCTAGAAACATGAAATTAAGCATGTAGAGCCCGGATTAAGTAAAAACCTATAAAAGGGACTTTTTGGTACTTTTTCGTTCTTAGACTGGTACTTTTCGAGTTTTCTACAAAATTTTAACCTAGAAACATGAAATTAAGCACTTAGAGCCTGGAATAAATGAGAATCTTTAAAAGGGGACTATTTGGAACTTTATCGTACTACGACTGGTACTTTTTGAGTTTTCTATAAAAAATAAACATGTAGAGTTCGGATTAAGTGATAACCTAATAAAAGGGGCTTTTTGGTACTTTTTCGTTCTTCAGAAGGTACTTTTTGAATTTTATATAATATTAAACCTAGAAACATAAAATTAAGCGTGTAGCACCCTGAGTAAGTGATGAAATATAAAAGGAGAATTTTTGGTACTTTTTCGTTCTTCAAAAGGGACTTTTTGAATTTTCTATAATATTGAACCTATAGACATGAAATTAAACATGCAGGGCCCGGAGTAAGTAAGAACATATAAAACGGGAGTTTTTGGTACTTTTTCGTTCTTCAACTGGTACTATTTGAATTTAATAATAATATTGAACCTAAAAACATAAAACTAAGCAATCAGGGACTTGAGTGAATGAAAATTTAAACTGGAGTATTTTCTGGTAGTTTTTCGTTCTTTAACTGGTACTTTTTGAATTTTCTATAATATTGAATATATAAACATAAAATTAAACACGCAGATTGCACGAAAATTTAAAAATGTTACTTTCTGGTACTTTTTTGTTCTTTTACTAATACTTTTCGAATTTTCTATAATATTGAACCAAACATGCATCATCCTAATTTAATAAAAAATCTTTAAAAATGCACTGCCTGATACTTTTTCGTTCTTCATTTTTTTAAATTGTCTGTAATATTGAGACTAGAATTATAAAATCAAACTTATATAAAAGGGGACTTTTTGATATTGCAGATATGTATATGTATGTATATACATACATTTAAAATAATAATATTTATTTTATTTGTTTGTTTGTTTGTTCGTCAATCACGCCTAAACGGCTGGACCGATTTTCTTCAAATTTGGAATAAAGTTAGATCTATACTTGGAGATTGTTATAGGCTATATTTTTTTCAAACTTGGGCTAGGAGGCGACAAGGCGGTAAAATGAGTGAAAAACGGCCAAAATTAATACTTTTGACAGAAAATACTGATTTTGTCTATATTTAAGCAAAATCATTTTTGATTAGAAAAGTGTCGTTGGGAATGTTGGACCAGGAGGGTACACAAAATAGGCCAAATGGTCGGTCTGCTTTAAGACCGATTTTTTCTACAAATAAAGTCAAAATATTATAGACTGTGATTTTTATAAGCCCAGAAATATGTATATTTCGAGAGCCCACCCTTAGGGGGAAAAACGGTAAAAAAGGGAAATTTGTAAACAATCAAAAAATGCATATCTTCAGACAATTCAAACCACTTCAATGTATTCTTTTAAACTTTTTTGGGTACTTTTAAAACAATGATATCTTTCTAATCACACTTAAACGGCTGGAAGGATTTTCTTAAAGTTTCGAACATAGTTATATCTATGTTTCAAAATGGATGGTGTATAGGCTATATTGATTTTCAAAACTAGGATTAGAAGGAGAGAAGAAGGGGTATATGGATGAAAAATGGGCAAAATTAGTACTTTTGAGCGTAAATACTAATTATTATCTATACTTAAACAATAAAGCAATTAAGCTTTTTAAAGTGTCTGAAATATGTATGTATTAGCAAAGTTGCTAAAAATGCTTGACCAGAAGGAGACAAAAATAGGACAAAGTACAAAAAAAACGGGAAAAATTAGTAGTTCTGTATTTTAAGACTATTTTTTTCGTTCTAAAGAAGAAATATTTTAGACGATGAGTTGTTTTGTAGTCTCAGAAATATGTTTATTTCGAAAGCCCACCCTTAGGGGGAAAACGGGAACAAGAAATTCAACCAAAATGAGCAAAAACGGGTAATTATGTGTTCCTCTGGTACATTCTTTGTACTTTTATGAAATTTAAGAAATATATCGTCACCTAAAACGCAGACGGCTCTATCTAACATTTTAAAAATTTTACAGGAGAAGCAAAAAAATATTTAAATTAAAAAGTTTGTTTCTATCAACTATTAAACAAATTGTTTAATAGTAAAACCTAATATTTTTTATTGGAAGTTGACAAGTTATGGACAATAGATGAGGGAATAAAACGGTAATGAAATTTGATCTATAATTCTTACAATTTAGCTGTACCTGCAATTTGAACTCGGCGTATTTCGGGAAAATCGCAATTTTTGTAATATTTTAGTGAATACGTATTAATTCTTTACTATTTTACATTTTAAATAAAGTATTTTCAGAGTATTATGTATATATAAAATATATATCGGAAGTTTTATTCATATTGGACTTTCTTAACCGATAAATTGTGGAGTTCAAAAGTCAAATTTTACAATATTTGTGAATTCTCAGTGTACCATATCGAAATATTATTTATTTGTCGGCCAAATTTAATAAAGATGACTGGAATTTTTAGTATAAAGTCTTATGTTTAAAATAACAGTTAAAAAAGTAAAATTAACCCTTTAAAACACATGGGACAAATTTACCCCCGAAGTTCAAAAAATCAAAAATGCACTATAAAACTTATGAATTAACCCTTTTTGAACATATACGGTTTGTATTTTTAGACATATTATGTCGAAGATCGACCGAAAAAATGGACTACATAAATTATCAGTTTTAAAAACAAAGTTTTTCTTTTAAAAATGTACACCTCAAGTTTACACCATAGTCAAAAAGGGTTAAAGTATAATTTTGTATACTTACCCCTTTATTCATAAATAACATTTTATTTTATAAAAGGTTTATAAAACAAAATTTTCATACGAAATTTGATTTATAAATCGTTTATAAAATAAAATTGTTTTTATGAATAAGGGGATTAATATATAAACTTTTATTATATTTCTGCTATTTATCTAATTATAAATCAAAGTGACATTTTTAAACATTTAATTTTTCTAGAATTTATTTTCATTAAATTCATGGGAAAATTTATAAAATGTGATCTATTGATTTTAAATTATTATTTCGTTTGTTATAGGAAAAAAAATATTGTAACAAAGAAATAATATTAATAAACAAGTTAGAGTGCTATATTCGGCTATGCCGAATCTTAAATACCCTCCACCAGCAAGTTACTTTTTTTTAAATCCCATTTAACTATATAATTTTTAGATAACTTGGCAAAATTTTTGTTTCTGTATTGAGGGTACTAACATTTATGCATATGTCAAACTAATTTTAATTAGGTCGAGATAAATGTGTATTAATAGCCCAGTTTGAAAACATTTCAATATCATGATTTATCTATACACAGAACTAGGGATGCCAATCGGGACTGGTTTTTAGAAATCCCGGGATTCGGGATTTTTTAAAATAATCCCGGAATCCCGATATCGGGATCCCGGGATTTTCGGGATTTCTAAATCCCGAAAAATATAAAAAAAATTCAAAAAATCTTAATAATTTACCGACAAAAATCATAAATCACGTAAATTTCCAACTTTTCTACGCTGATACAGGATCTCGCCCAGAACATGTATCTTATGTCACAAGAACTTATGTTTTCTCCTCTCAACAGGATTATCAACATCGGATGCAACGGTGCTGAAGCAAGGTCGTGGCAACATATTCCTTGCATCTATTTACCTGCCTTTCGATTCTCCGACACTACCACCAACGTCGGATCTGATGAAACTGGTTGAAGAGGCACAAAGGAAAAATAAGAAAATTGTAATAGGTTGTGATGCCAACTCGCATCATGTAGCTTGGGGTAGTACAAACACCAATCGCAGGGGACAAGCAATCATGGATTTCTTTAATACTAAAGACTTGATAACATTGAACTTAGGTAATAAAGCTACCTTCGTCAATAGAATCAGAGAAGAAGTATTAGATATAACTATATGTTCAGAAGAGCTTATAAACGAAATTCAGGATTGGAGAGTTTCGGACGAGCACTCCTTTTCTGATCATCGGTATATAAGATTCAAAATACTAAGGCCACCACCAAAGCCGATAAAGTTTCGGAATAAGTCTAAAACTAATTGGACAATGTTCGGCACCTTACTAAAGAACCGTTTAGGTCAGGACACTTTTCAATGTCGAAATAAAGAGGATATAGATGCCAAAGTGGAAACGTTCACAAGTGCCCTGGTTGAATCGTTCGAGGACAGCTGCCCTCTGCCCAGGAAAAACCCTGGGTAACTGGGGAGATCCGGAACCTTGGGAAGACTCTTCGCAAACTATTTAACCGGGCACGGCGTAAAAAGACCGCAGTATACTGGGATGAGTATCGTAATAAACTTGGTGAATATAAGAAAATCGTTCGAAAAGCCAAACGAGACTCCTGGAAACTTTTCTGTGAACAGGTAGATAGCGTAAATGACGTATCGAAGATAAAAAAATTTCTATCCAAAACTCATGTCCAACCGGAATCTATGATCGATGACAGGGGCAGGAGGCTTGAGGATATGGAGGAGACAATGAAACTCCTAATGGATTCTCATTTCCCACCCGGTATATAGAATAACATAGATGAACCGATATTGGAGGAATGGGAGGGTAACACGGAAATAGTTATTACAACTGACATGGTTAAAGGGGCAATCAAGAGCTTTGCTCCCTATAAAGCTGCAGGGCCGGATGGAATTTTCCCGGCACTTTTGCAGATGGAGGCGGGACTGGTTTCCGTACATCTGTCACAGATATTCACTGCATGCTTAAAATTGGCATATACCCCAGTTAAATGGCAGGATGCAAGGGTAATATTTATACCCAAACCAGGGAAACCTAGCTATGCGACACCTAAGTCCTATCGACCGATAAGTCTTACGTCCTTCCTACTTAAAACCTTGGAACGGATAGTTGATAGCATGGTTAAAAGCAGCATACCATACAATGACCTTAAATATAAGCAGCATGCTTATGTAAAGGGACGATCGGTGGAAACCGCTTTAAATAAAGTTGTCCACTACATAGGTGAATCTTTCGATAGCAAACTGTATACACTGGCAGTATGCATTGACATCGAAGGCGCTTTCAATAACGTGCACACTGATACCCTTATCCAATCCCTAGACCAGTTTTATGTTGACCGGGTGCTCCGTAACTGGATCAACTACATGCTATGGAACAGATGGATAAGCTGCGAGATGTACGATATAACTATCAGGAAAAAGGTATTTCGCGGTATACCACAGGGTGGCATTTTGTCACCTTTACTCTGGGTCACCACGATTAATAGCCTCCTAAGGACCCTAACCGAGAAATGACTTAGACCTGTCTGCTATGCAGACGATGTCGTAATACTTTTAAAGGGAAAGGATCCAAATTACTTGTGTAGAAGAGCTGAGGAGGCTCTGAATACGGCCTTGAGCTGGGCTCAACCGAGAGGCCTCAATGTTAACCCGACGAAGACGGAAATCTGTCTTTTCACAAGAAAGACAAAAATTTCTACATATACTGAACCTTGCTTCTTGGGCAAGAAGATACCGGTGACAGACAAAGTTAAGTACTTAGGTGTAATACTTGACCGGAAATTAAAATGGAGACACCACATAGAGGATAGGATCAACAAGGCACATCGGTGCTGGGCGATATGTAGGAGAACCATAGGCATGAAATGGGGTCTTAGTCCTACTATGACAAATTGGCTTTATAAAAGTGTAATTAGACCAATTCTAGCTTATGCTTCAATAATCTGGTGGACTGCTTTGGACAAAAAGTGTAATATCAAACTACTACAGGGAGTTCAGCGTACATGCTGCTTGGGTATAAGTGGTGCCATGTGTACTACTTCAACCAAGGCTCTGGAAACGTTGCTAGATATTCCACCCATTGAAACATATATAAGATATGAGGCGGCGCTTACAGCCGAACGGCTCTTTACTTTAGGCGAACTGGCCAAAAACGGTTATAGGACACGTCATCAATGTATGCTGGACACATTGGAAGGTTATACACATTCATCGGACGTGCCAGATCGCATACCAGACACTGAATATGTCGGAAACTTTGAAACGCTAATCCCAGATAGAATGTCTTGGTCAAGCGGAACATTAGAGCAAATACCAGTAGGAATCCGTTGCTACACGGATGGCTCTAAATTAGGGGACAAAGTGGGTCTGGGGTTCTATATTGAAGACCCAGAAACAGAAATATACCACCGTTTACCTAATCATAACACAAGCTTCCAGGCAGAAGTACGAGCAATAACGGAATGTGTAAATTGGATTAGAATAAATATGGCGCCCACAGGGCTTAATATATTTACCGACAGCCAGAAGGCAATTTGTGCGATATCAGGTGATAGAATTAAATCTAAGACCGTATTGGATTGTAAGAAAGCTTTAACTGAATACTCTCCCAGAGGTAAAGTTCACATCATATGGGTACCAGGCCACTCGGGAGTAATCGGCAACGAAAGGGCGAATGTAATAGCTTTAAAGGGAAGGGAGCTCGATGTAGTTAACCTGACAAACGCAAAACCATTCGACGCAACAAAAGCTGAATTAAAAATATGGATGAGAGAATCCCATAAGGCCTCTTGGAATAATGAAACGGTGGGTAGAACCACAAAGATTCTATGGGGTGACCCTGATGAGAGCAAGACGAGAAATCTTCTCAAAATGAGCAAGTCTGAGGTTAGTATGATGGTACGTATTCTCAGTGGACACACAGGATTACGAGCACATCTATACAAAATTGGACGTGCGAATTCAGACGAATGTAGAGCATGTGGAGAGGACAGTGAAACTCTGGAGCACTTTCTTTGCCATTGTCAGGCATTCGTCGAAGTTAGATCCAAGTATCTTGGAAGTGATGTTATTCCGGAAATAACATTCTTAACCAACACCGATTGGAAGATTCTTAGGAATTACGTCCAGGAAACTGAGTTTCTGAACATGGAAAAATAATACATTCAGTGAACAATTTTTTTTTTTTTTTTTTTTGTGAAAAGAAAAACAAATTAATTCAAAGTACATACTTAGAATAAAAATCTTTCCATCCCAGGCACTGAATAGTAGAATAAAAACCTAAAATAATACCCATGATATCCAAATTTACAATGGTTTCCAAATAATATTTAAATAGTATGTGTAATGGGGATCCATACGAGGCTACATAGAGCACCTGTACTGCACCTATATCTACTCCACCTTATATTCCGTGTTCACTAACCAAGGGAATTATCTTCTCGCCATCTTATTGACAGGTTGACTTCCATTATAGATATCCGATAGTATCAATGCCTATTTATTGCCCTTTTTATACCCTTAGTAGGGATGGTATATTGGGTTTCTCCGGAGTAGTGCTTTTGTTTTATACTGTCCTAAAATACGCTGATGAAATTTGAAATGATCGGGCTTTTGATCCGAGCCCCCATACAAAACACAGCTTTAAAAAAGAATTAGTGTCCACAATTCGCTTAAAAAGAGAACTGTCGCAATGAAATTCAGCATAAAACATTTTATGTAATCGTAAATTCGCCCTCCAAATTTTATGAGGATCGACTCGTATGATGGCGTCCTTCCCCCAAGCATATTTCAGAAAAATAGTTTTTTAACAATAAAGTGCTAGAATATATCGGAGGCGAGGTATACATTTATTATGAAAACTAAATTACATTTTACTCTCATAACTGGTGTATGGGGTTATATGGTCGGCCTCGCCCGCCTATAATTTCGTACTTGTTATTTTTATATATCCGATAGTATCTATGCCTATTTAGTATAGCAATGAAATTTGATATTAGTAAATCCCTGACGAGCCAAAACCTCTCTACCAAATTTTATGTGGGTCGGTTCATAATTGACCCTACCCTCATATAAGGTCCCGTTAAAAAAATGACTTTAACGCTCATTACTGGCTTAAAAAAGTATAGCGATGAAATTCGATACACATATGTTTCATGCGAGTTTCGGTCCATAATTGACCCTACCCCTACATAAGGTCCCATCCAGATAAATACTTTAACGCTCATTACTGGCTTACAAGTACGAGTGTAGAGATGAAATTTGAGATAAGTAAATTTCTTACTCGCCAAAAGCTAAGAAACTTTTATAGGAACGTAAATCTTCCTACCGGAAAGTGTATGAACCAAAATTGGTCTAAAAAAATTATGAAAAATTTTATAAAAACGGTCAATGATTCACACTACCTCTCATATAAGATCCTATCAGTAAATTTGATGAGTAATATCACCCTGAAGTTTATAGAAAAGCATATTCGGCATAGCCGAATATAGCACTCTTACTTTTTTTTTTTTTGATATTTCAGCTTGTAAGTTAGTAGAGTCATCTTAGGTCCAAAAACTTTTAAAATTCTCTTATTTAGTACTTTATAATGTATAAAATAGCGAAAAAATACTTAAAAATTCGGGATTTTAAAATCCGGAAATTTCCCGGGATTTAATTTTTTAAAATCCCGGTTTTCGGTACTTTCAAATCCCGAAAATCCCGGGATTTTCGGGAATTCCCGTTTGGCATCCCTACACAGAACATACTCATTTTGAATTTTATCCGGATATAATCATTTAATTACGAATTAAGTGGTATTAAGTGATTTTCAGAAGTATTCCTTATATGGGAGCTAAGGCAACCTATATATACAAAATACACATTTATGTCGAATTTTATCTCAATAACTTGGATTGTCAATGTGCATTTGCATAATTTCGGAAATGGTCCTTATATGGGAGTTGTGGCCAATTATCGACCAATAAGGAAAAAATTTCGTATAATGATTTATATGCCAAAAAAAAATTCAAGTCGAATTTTACTACAATAGATTTATTAATTAATGAAATATTTGCGTTTAGGTGATTTTCGGAAGTGGACTTTATATGTATAGGAGCTATGACCTCACACAAAACATATTTGTGTCGAATTTTATCAAGATATCTTTATTTGATAATGAAATATGTGCGTTTAAGTGATTTTTTTGAAGTAGACCTTATATAGGAGCTATTACCATATATGGACCAATCCGGAAAAAATTTGGTAGAATGATTAATATGCTCACAAAACATATTCAAGTCGTACTTTATCCCGATAGCTTTATTATTTAAAGAAATATATGCGTTTAACTGATTTTCGTAAGTGGACCCTCTATGGGAGGCTATCCCGAAAAAATTTCGTAGAGTGATTCATATAAAGACAAAATATATTTGTGTCGATTTTTATCAACATAACTTTATTTGACAATTAAATATGTGCGTTTAAGTGATTTTCGGAAGTGGGCCTTATATGGGAGCTATGACCAATAATGGACCGATCCGTAAAAAATTTGGTGGAATGATTTGAATGTACATAAAACATATTTTTGTCGAATTTTATCCCAAATAGTTTTAGAATTCAATGAAATATATGCGTTTAAGTGATTTTCGGAAGTGGACTTTATATGGGAGCTATGGCCAATTATGGGCCTATCCGGAAAAAATTTCGTAGAGTGACTCATATAAAGACAAAACATATTTATGTCCAATTTTATCACGATAGTTTTATTTGGCAATGAAATATGTGTTTATAAGTTATTTTCGGAAGTGGGCTTATATGGGAGCTATGATCAATAATGGACCGATCCGTAAAAAAATTTGTAGAATGATTTGTATGTATACAAAACATATTTGTGTCGAATTTTATCTCGATAGCTTTATAATTCAATGAAATATATGCGTTTAAGTGTTTTTCGGAAGTAAACTTTATATAGGAGCTATGACCAATTATGGGCCTATCCGGAAAAAAAATTCGTAGAGTGATTCATATTTACACTAAACATATTTGTGTCGAATTTTATCATGATATCTTTATTTGACAATGAAATATGAGCTTTTAAATGATCTTCGGAAGTGGGCCTCATATGGGAGCTATGACCAATAATGGACCGATCCGTAAAAAATTTGATAGAATGATTTGTATGTACACAAAACATATTTAACTCGAATTTTATCACAATAACTTTACTCATCAAAGAAATATGTGCGTTTAGGTGATTTTCGGAAGCTATGACAAATTGTGGACCGACTAAGTTCTACGTTGATAGTATGATTTCCGTTCATATTATATTTGCATTTACAAAATTTTGTGTTGATAGCGATATATTTGACGGAGTTATTAACGATAAACTAATTTCCGGGAATATATACCTTTGTATGGGGGCTATGGGAAATATTGTAATTGTAAAGATTTTGAACATAATTGATCAAAAAACGTAATTTTTTTCTAGGTAGTCTGAAATTTTTACTCATAACTTTTTACGTTGTGAACCGATTTTTCTGATGTTCAATACCAAACTGCTTAGGATAATAATAAATATTTTGGGTGAATTTGGTTGATTTCCTTTACTTAGTTTTAACGTGACACAGTGGGGCAGAATGGAAATTTTTTGGAAATAAATCTGGCATTTCTAAACGGCTGATCCGATCGGGATAAAATTTGGCGTGAGCGTAGCCAAGGAGTATTCGAGTTTAAGTTTTGAAGATGAACCCTGCAGATGCCCCAGGGACGGCGCTGTGGCGGCTCAAAGTAGGGTACCTACGACATGTAAAATTTTTAAACTCGTGCCATTTTTTTGTTTTTCACCCAAATACAAAGATTTTTATACTTTGTGAAAGCGCTCGACGAGATCTTGAAAAAACATGCTTGGACATACTACTTATCTCTTATAATATCCGAGTTATAGGCATTTAAAAATTTAGTGATACAAAATTTACCATACCTTGGTCCGCCTTTTATTGAATACCGGGCGTAATTTTGGACCAAATGGACTCAATTTTTTCTTGTTAGTTAGACAACAAAATTTCCAATAATATACAAAAAATTTCAGATCAATATTGTTTACAGATCCAAAAATATACGTTTTTTAATTTAAAAATTCAAAAAATTTTAGATTTTTGCCGTTTTTTTACCAAAAATGTGTCTTAACTCTTTTATTAATAAAATAAAATTTTTATTAAGAACATATAACAATTTTATAGTTTTCTAAAAGGTATCTTTACGCAGAACGCTTTGGCGTAAAAAACTTGTCCTATTTTTTGAAAATGTTGCCACTGCGTCCTTCCGAATATGACCTATTTTTTATCAAAACTTCAACTTTGGGCGACATGTTCTAAAATCCCAAAGCTGGGATCAGAAAACTGAAAGCAGTTTTGGAAACCTCAATATGTTTTCTATTTACTCCAAAAGTATTTTCCCAGCCCTGAAAGAAATGTGGACCCTATGGGCAAAAAAGTAAAAAATCCCATTTTTGGGATTTTCATTCCTATTTTTGGGAATTGCGGGATGCCCTTTGACCTTTTCAATTTTTTTTTTGCATATTCTTATTTGAAATGACAAATTTAAAAAGCGTTGAAAATTTTATTGAGTTTTGTTCATAAATAAAGATTTTGTCATATATTACATATTTGTTTAATTTCTAAAACTATGATTTATATCAAAATTTTAATAGGATCGCAGATAGCTACAACAATTTAGTCCATATTTATCCCTTAATATCATTTTTTAGTTAGATATGGAAATTGTCGACCCTTTACAAAAAATTTCAAGCCAATATCTCAATTACATTCAAAAATATGTTCATTTAAACCTGTGTCCTTTAATTTCATCTTTTTCATATTTTAGTATTAAGTATGACAGAACATATTTAAATCTTATATTTACCTATTTTCTATTTGTTTGCTTATCCTTATAATTGAAAGGTCCTATTATGCTTAAATTTTCAAAAATTTATAACTATTTTTTACCTAAATTTTTTCGACAGATCATTTCGTTCTGTTTCGTTTATGATCATGTAGGTAAAAATATACAGGTAATGATAATTTCGATTCATTCACTAATAAGAAATATCAATGACTGAATTACAGGTTATAGTAATATAGTCCTAAATGTTAATAGGTAGACAATTCGTAATTTTTTACTTTGGAATATCTGTATCGGAAATGACAAGAATTGGTATATAAGTAAACTTCTCAGATTTTAAGTACCATATTTAATAAATCTACAATGAAGATTACATTAAAGTACGAAGAGTTGTGTTCCGTTTTATGGAGTATATCTTCAAAAGGGCCAGAAAGAATTGAAGACATTTCAAATTATATAAAAACTACATATAGTAGAAAAGTAGACAAAACAGGCATATCAAAAATTGAAAACTTTTTGATGTAAAAAGTAAGTCTGTGGATGGAAATCAAGAGAAATTTCGATTAAAATTTTGTAGTTGGATGGAAACTACTACGGAAATCTCAACTTACAACACATCAACAGGAGCGCCTTGCAAGTCATACGAAGACTTATGTTCAAGGTCAAAAAAAAAAAGAGGGTCACACAAAAACTTTTTTGAATCTCAAGTGAGGATATTGCTGATACATTTAACGAAATGCTGAAAAAGGAAAACCAACCTATGGATGTCGTACATATTGCAACTATTCTTCCTAATGCATCACCAAAACGACTTAAGCGAATTGTGGAAAGTATACCAACTCCAACATCATAATCAAATTTTACTGAAGAGGAAGCAATAGCGCTTATGTTGGAACTGGGTCTCAGTCGAAATAAGTACTAAATATTAAGGAAAGCTCTGCATGAAAAAGGACGCAATATATTACCATCATACAAGGCGATCCAGGACAAAAAACAAACTATCCTACTAAGTCAACAAAAAATAATGAAGAATTGAAAGAACTGAGAGCTGCGGAAAAAAGCAGAATCCAAGAAGAATTTAAAGTTCAGATGGGATTAAACATCGACAAACCACTTTCAAGTTGCGGTAGTACAAATGACGGTAATACGGCGAGAAGATTTTTTCGTGATTTTGAAATTACTTCAAAAATAACTGGAATCGACAAGGAGTTGCTTCGAAGAGTTAACACTATTTTAATGGCACTGAATAGTAAACATAAAATTAATGGAAATCGATTTGGGGAATACACATCTGAAATTTCTAAATTACTTGTATCTCTGTATCCATGGAGGGAACTAACACCAACAGTACACAAAGTATTGTGTCATGGTCAAATAATAATTGAATCGAATATTCTTCCACTTGGAGAGTTAACAGAAGAAGCCCAGGAAGCGAGGAAGCGAGGAAGCGAGATTTTAAGCATGTTCAACTATCCAGCTCAAGAAAATGCTCCAGGCAATCACAGAATGAAGATATTTTTAATAGTTTACTTCTATCTTCTGATCCTGTTCTTTCAACTATGCGAAAAAGATGGATTTGTTATGAAACTCTATCATCTCAAAACAAGGAAGATTTAAAGGACTTATACTACCTTCTGGATATGTATACCGATATGACAGATTATTTTATAGAAAATAAGTAGTGTTAGGAATTAACTATATAAGTAGGATGTAAGAATTAATTGTATTATGTTTAAGATAAACAGTTCAAATAAAAAAAGCTATTATACTAACTGATGATATTGTATTAAATTGTGTTTTATATTTCGGTGGGCGGGAAAGGTGGTTTGTGTGGGGTGATTTAGGTGTTGTTGTGCGTGGCTCATAATAAAATTATAATTTTTTTTATTTTATATACAATATTATAATAAAATAATTAACTAAATAATTTTTAAAAATTGTCCAAATATTTTATTCAACACCAAATGTATGTTCTGTCATACTTAATACTAAAATATGAAAAAGATGAAATTAAAGGACACAGGTTTAAATGAACATATTTTTGAATGTAATTGAGATATTGGCTTGAAATTTTTTGTAAAGGGTCGAGAATTTCCATATCTAACTAAAAAATGATATTAAGGGATAAATATGGACTAAATTGTTGTAGCTATCTGCGATCCTATTAAAATTTTGATATAAATCATAGTTTTAGAAATTAAACAAATATGTAATATATGACAAAATCTTTATTTATGAATAAAACTCAATGAAATTGTCAACGCTTGTTAAATTTGTCATTTCAAATAAGAATATGCAAAAAAAAAATTGAAAAGGTCAAAGGGCATCCCGCAATTCCCAAAAATAGGAATGAAAATCCCAAAAATGGGATTTTTTACTTTTTTGCCCATAGGGTCCACATTTCTTTCAGGGCTGGGAAAATACTTTTGGAGTAAATAGAAAACATATTGAGGTTTCCAAAACTGCTTTCAGTTTTCTGATCCCAGCTTTGGGATTTTAGAACATGTCGCCCAAAGTTGAAGTTTTGATAAAAAATAGGTCATATTCGGAAGGACGCAGTGGCAACATTTTCAAAAAATAGGACAAGTTTTTTACGCCAAAGCGTTCTGCGTAAAGATACCTTTTAGAAAACTATAAAATTGTTATATGCTCTTAAAGAAAATTTTATTTTATTAATAAAAGAGTTAAGACACATTTTTGGCAAAAAAACGCCAAAAATCTAAAATTTTTTGAATTTTTAAATTAAAAAACGTATATTTTTGGATCTGTAAACGATATTGATCTGAAATTTTTTGTATATTATTGGAAATTTTGTTGTCTAACAACAGGAAAAAATTGAGTTCATTTGGTCCAAAATTACGCCCGGTATTCTAAAAAAGGCGGACCAAGGTATGGTAAATTTTGTATCACTAAATTTTTAAATGCCTATAACTCGGATATTATAAGAGATAAGTAGTATGTCCAAGCAAGTTTTTTCAAGATCTCGTCGAGCGCTTTCACAAAATATAAAAATCTTTGTATTTGGGTGAAAAACAAAAAAATGGCACGAGTTTAAAAATTTTACATGTCGTAGGTACCCCACTTTGAGCCGCCACAGCGCCGTCCCTGGGGCATCTGCAGGGTTCATCTTCAAAACTTAAACTCGAATACTCCTTGGCTACGCTCACGCCAAATTTTATCCCGATCGGATCAGCCGTTTAGAAATGCCAGATTTATTTCCAAAAAATTTCCATTCTGCCCCACTGTGCGTGAGCGTGTTTTACACAGACAGACGGACATGGCTTGTAACGACACGTTTTTCCGCTGGTTGCCGGGATAGTCTCAGCGGAGTCCAGAGTCGTGTTGTTATCTTATTAAGGAGGATTAAAACACAGTTCTCTTAGCACGTTATAAATCGTATCACTTTATTTATAACAAATACTCAATTTAAGGAGTAACGCCAACTGATTGGGTGGAGAGCCACGGAGACCAAGGTAACAACCAGTGCGGAGATATAATCTCCTGGCCACGACACCGTTGAACTAAATTAACAAGCCACTATTGGGACTCGCCTACACCTCGTCGCTTATGTCGAAGTGTGTGCTGGGCAAGAGTGTTACAAGAAAGAGGTATAACCTCTGTATGTATCACTGGAATCCCACTAGTTGCCTCTTAGAATAGCCAATTAGTTGGTATACTGAACAGCCAGATAGCAAGCCTCTACTTAAAAATAAAATAAAATTCAATGGTGGCAAAAACGAGATATTCGTCTTTTGGCATCACATTATCCCCTTCGTTCCCCTTGTAGAATTACGGGTTGAGCCATATTATGCGCATGTTGCCGGTTCTGGATACTAATATGCGATATCGCTGGCCATCAAAGATCTTCATTATTCGTAGTTGCTAATGGGACTTCCGGCTGCCCAAATCCTCTGCAATGGTTTGTTTCATTCGCTCTGGAACCTGCGCCAAATGTAATTCCGTGGGGCTGGATGGTATGGGCGGTGTGGTGGACACCGTTGACTTTCGTACACTTATGGACGGTCGATGTGAGTGATGTTGTAGATGACGATGTTGATGATGTAGCTGACGATGTTGTGTTGGCACTATTACCTCTTGGCTTTGGTGGTGTAACCATCTCGGGTGATTGCGTATTAGTTGAAACCATGATGAAGCTAAATTGAGACATGACATGACGGAGACTTGGTTAATGGGCTAAACCATTCTCGGCCAGGCGTCTTTGGTACGTTCCCATCCCACTAGGGAGTTAATTGATCTCTGGCTGTACTTGTATTTGGCAGGGGTGGCAGTAGAGAAGGTGGTGTTGGTGGTCTCACACATAACGTTCGGTCATAGAAACCAAAGAAAGACCGATATACCTCTTCTACCAATGGCACATCACAATCTGGGAGCATCGTTTCTATATCGTCCAAACCAATGAAGTTTTTCTCTTCTGCTATTTCTGGTCGTGGTAACGACCAGGTCGTGGTAAGGACTCGAGTTCTTCTTCGACAACGTTATTTTGGACTCCTTTCGGTGGAGAATCATTTATTACAATAACCTCTGGATCACATGGTCTGTTGACAGTTTGTTGTTCCGTCATTCTATAATAACATGCTGAACCTCGTGGCTTAGGTTTGATAAGTGTTCTTCAAACGTGGCCCCTACGACAATAATATCATCCAGATATGCGAAGGCATGAGGCTCCATATCTGGTCCTATAACGCTGTCTAGTGCTCGTTGAAAAGTTGCGGGAGCTGAATGCAAACCAAAGGGCATCACTCGCCATTGATATAAACCTCTTCCTGTGACGGCAAATGCAGTGTACTTTTTACTTTCTTCCTCCATCGGGATCTGCCAGTAACCATCTTTTAAGTCCAGACTGCTAATAAATTTGGCATTTCGAAGACGACTTAAGATGGGAAACTGTAAGGGTTACATGATGGTTCAATACATCCTCCGCATCAATTATAGCTTGCATCGCAGGGTTTCGTTGCGCATAACGTAGTTTTATCGGTCTGTCATCTTTCATCACAATTTTATGTGTAGCTAAATTTAATAGCCCAGTAATCTGTTGGAACTTCGGTAGTTCTTCTGCCAAGAAGTTTGATATTTGTAGTTGTTGGCTGGATGACAACGTCCTTTACGGTTCTTAAAAATTTTGGTATATGACCAACATCTCTTACCTGAAGTTCGTGACTTCGTGGTAGCAGGTTCTAACTTCCAGACCTGCACAGGTGAGAGTGGTATTGAAGATTCGTAAAAAATCATCCTTAAATTGCGCAGCATTCTTGATTACTTTCTTAGATCCATCAGCTAGGAGTACGTCTATGTCTACTGGTACATAAACAGGTCTGCTGGAAAATCGTTGTATTTGATTTGGAGTTATGAAACTTCTAGTTGCACCGGTGTCAATGATTGTGGTGACAAGATTATTTCCGATTAAAACAATGGCCTTTAATTTTTCATCTTCACAGATAAGTCGTATACTGTTCATCGTACTTTCGGGACCTTGAACTTCGGAACGTAGGAAGTTATTACGGATGTATGGGCTTTCCATAACCATACGATGATGAGCGCTGCGGTTTTGGAGTAGATTTGTGGGTATACTTTCCAAGTCATCGGCAAGTAGTAACAGGTCATCGACGGTAGTGAAATCCTTCCTTCGGATATACTACTGATAATCCGGCTGGGCGTTACGGAAGATTCTTTCCAGTTTCTGTGCTTCGGATAAATCAGCATGTCGCATTAAATCTTGTAGGGCGAGGACATATTCCTTGAACGGTTCTCGAGCGTGCTGAGTTCGTTTACGAATTTCATCTTCCAACTTCTCGAAATAGCGTGTGGGAAGGAAAAATCCAAAAAAAATCTTTCTTAAAGAACGGCCATTTCTTCCAGTGTCTGTTATTGTTTCTTAACCAAACCAGTGCCTTATCCTTAAATAATTCTGGCAGTATTAGTGGTAGCAGGTCCAGGTCGATGTTCTACATTTTCGCAGGTTCTTCCACCCGCTCAATAAAACCTAATGGATCCTTGCCTCCGTCAAACTTCAATGCCCATTTCCTCACCAACTCGATAACCATAATACGGTTTTCATTTGGAACTCGTTGTAGTTCATTATGGCCCTGTACTGGTATTGGTAGTCTCATGGCCGCCTCTGAGGTATCCACTGCTTTATTGTGTGTCTCCATTTTTACTGGTGACGTTGGCGGAATGGACGTGGCTCCGACAGGTATCTGTAACTTTGTACCAGGTGATAATAGAGCTGGATTTTTTATGCCATCATGCTTTGACTGTAAATCCAGCAGCTTTTTCATCTCGTCCTCCATGTGGTCTGTTGTCAGAAATTTAGCAAACCTTTTTCGTAGTTCATCTACGTTTCCTGTGACATCTTTTCCAAACTGGGATAGATATTTCACCAACACTTCCCGTTTTAGGGAGTATGCCCAGGAGGTTTTCAGCATTATATTTCTTGTTGTTGGACAATTTAATGTCCCTGCTCGGGCGCCAATGTAACGACATGTTTTTCTGCTGGTTGCCGGGATAGTCTCAGCGGAGTCCAGAGTCGTGTTGTTATCTTATTAAGGAGGATTAAAACACAGTTCTCTTAGCACGTTATAAGTCGTATCACTTTATTTATAACAAATACTCAATTTAAGGAGTAACGCCAACTGATTGGGTGGAGAGCCACGGAGACCAAGGTAACAACCAGTGCGGAGATATAATCTCCTGGCCACGACACCGTTGAACTAAATTAACAAGCCACTATTGGGACTCGCCTACAACTCGTCGAAGTGTATGCTGGGCAAGAGTGTTACAAGAAAGAGGTATAACCTCTGTATGTATCACTGGATTCCCACTAGTTGCCTCTTAGAATAGCCAATTAGTTGGTATACTGGACAGCCAGATTAGCAAGCTTCTATTGTGACTTGACTACACCTCGTCGAAGTGTGCTGGGCAAGAGTGTTACAAGGTAGAGGTATAACCTCTGTATGTATCACTGGGTTCCCACTAGTTGCTTTTTTTACTATGACCAATTAGTTCGCACTACTCGTCGCTAACGTCGAGTTCTTCTTACCACTTGGCCAGCAGCAAGTAGACTCAACTTAATTTCACAGCGACTCGCCTTTTATACCCATGTCACCCAAGTACTTTACAACAAACATCGTTGGTAACGATCGTACTATTGTATTGCTTGATGCTTGGTACATAGTTGTATTTTAAAGTAGTAATATAATATTAACTGCTCGCTTTACCAACAGATGGCGTACTCTTATAGACAAAACGTTAAATTCAAAGTCATTACATAAAACAAATAAAATAGTATTTCATTGAACTAAACATAAAATAACAATTCACTTAAAAATAAAATAAAATTCAATGGTGGCAAAAACGAGATATTCGACTTTTGGCGTCACAAGCTAAATCGACTCAGAATTTCATAAGGAACCAGAATATATATACTTTGTTGGGTCTTAGATGAATATTTCTTGGTGTTACACACGGAACGACAAACTTATATATACCCTCTATCACCACTGATGGTGGTGGAGGGTATAAAAACATCCAGTTTCCTTTTATTCGATCAACCGAATAATTTTGAATTGTCCGATTATTAACCAGCTAACTTAAAACCTCGAATTAACCGAATAAGACAAAAACCCAAATAATTGAATATCATAATATATATTCACATCAAATTTAAACACATAAGAAACCATTCGATTCTACTAAATGTAACATATATTTTATACCTGAATTGAAAAAAATTATACCACATATAAAGCTTTCAATTCTATGACTTGTGATATATGTCTTTTGGTCAACAAATGTTTAGTTTTGGAGTTATAGACCTTCAAAGTTAAATTTATATATATTCAATATCTTCTCTAATTATGAACCGATCCTGACAATATATATATCGTTAGAAAGAGCTTTGAAATACCTCTTCAAAGATATATAATATGACCGCATTTATTAACCCTTTGAGAACAAATTCCACAAAAAGAGTTTTTTGATGAAAGTGTCATTATTTCATAAATCCATCGATATAATGGTACCGATAAATATCGAGAAAATTGTACAAAAGATTTCAAGCTTTCATTTGATGTATAGATATGTGCTAATATCTTAATAAATGGGGATGATATTTAAGTTTAAAAATAGTAAAGAAAGACTGTGACAAAAAAATTCTTAAATTATTTAAAAAAGTGAAAAATTATTTGAAAAAAATCGCGCGATTTTTTTCAAATAATTTTTCGCCTGCGGCGCTATCATCCAATTTTCGAATGTTTACCCACAAAATTTTGTATTTTTTTTTTGGGTTTACAAATACAACATTTCATTACCCAAAAAATTTAAAAAAATTGTTCGGGTCCGGCGCTACATACCCATTTTCGAATATTTACCCAGAAAAATCGCAATTTACTCAATATACATAAATCGGTACCTTCTTATGAAGGAATTTTTGATATAACAGAACTTTTTTAACAAAGGTTAATATTAAAAGGTTTGTATTAATCCTTCTCAATAGGCTAATAAATTAGCTTCTATTATATATCGTTGGAAAGGTATTTTGATGTAATTTTCAATACTTTATGTATATTTAGTTTAGTACTTTATATAGTTATAATACTTTATTCCTGCCAAAACAACAACAATTAACTAATATCAAATAAAAAACATTTAGGTACTTTACCTTATTCCAATTACAATATCGTCTATACTTATTAAGATATTAGTATATATCCATACATCAAATGAAAGCTTGAAATCTCTTCTGCAATTTTTCCAATATATATCAGTAACGTTGTATCGATGGATTTACGAAATAACGGCATTTTTGTCAAAAAACTCTATATAAAAATACTTTTTGTGGAATTGGTCCTCAAAGGGTTAATAAAAAGGATCATATTATATATCGTTGACAAGGTATTTCAGAGCTCTTTCTAATGATATATATATTTTCCGTATGGGTTCTTAAATAGGGAAGATATTGATAATATATATATTTAACTTCGAAGGTCTATAACTCCATAACTATACATTTGTTGACCAAAAGACATATATCATAAATCATAGAATTAAAAGGACCTATAAGTGGTAAAATTTTTGTCAAAATTGAAGAGTTATACCCAATGTATATTAGTTCCAAAGAAACAAAATCTTTCAAATCAAACCACTCAAGTCTTTTCAGCCATACTATCCAGTCAAATTACGTCTTACTATCCAGTCAAATTACGCTATTATCCAGTTTTTATTACGTGCATAGTAAGAAAATGAAAACAAGAACTAAACAATATGCAAGCAGCTTACTCAAAAATGTTTGCACTGTTTAGTCGTCGTGTTCAGTTCGGTTGAGTCGAAATAACTTAACGAGGCCGCTGCTTGTTTGTGTGGCTGCTGAAGAAAAACAAAATCACTTGCTAGTTATTGCAGCAGGGTGTGCGCACAGTTGACTGTATTCAATTAGTTTGTGATTAAAAATTTTAACAAGTTACTTATTTTTTAGCCTAAAACTACACAGAAAAAATTATCACCTATTTTTTTTCAATTAACAGAAAAAAAATAATTTCGAGTTTCATTTAATTATTCTCTTAATTGATTCAATTAATTATTTAATTAAACAAAAATATTTTTTTTCAATTAAATTATTAATTATTTTTTAACTTATATTTAATTATATATTTAATTCATTCAATCAATTTTTTTATTTTATATTTAAATATGAAATTTTTTATTACATATGGTAAAATTATCTAGTAATAATAAAATAAGAAATATCAAGGCTTAATATTAGATTTAAAAAAAGTATATAAAACTAAAAACTGTAAAAAATTAGAGCTACAACATATACAACATGGCAAAATCTGTTGGTCTTATGATGTCACTTTACTCATAAGCTTTGGATGCACCTACATGTACATATTTAGTATGTCATAATTCCAAATTTAATAAATAAAAAATGCACAGAAGATTAATATTTTATATGGACTTTTAGTACACTAACTGTCAAATTTCACATAAAATATTCTCCCTCGGATAAATACTCTTTGATCTGGATAATTTACTCATTGAAAAATATGTAGTAACAGGCATGGAAAGTTGAGATTCAACTATTATTATACTGATCTCAAACAAAAATTTGTAAACTTCTTAATTAATTTTATGTCTTCATTGCAAAAGAAACTTATAATTGGTTTATATTAAACATCTTCTATTATGAGAATCTTAAAAATTTATGTCAAAAAGTACAAAGTAATACATTTTGCATCTCTGTCATGTAAGCTCAAGAAGTAGAAAAAAGGCCAAAAACAAATGAAACACCCATGCGTGTTGTTTTGTTTTTTTCAGATTGTTTATTGAGTTCTCTACAGAGTAGCAAGCGTTTCGGCGCGACCGGCGGCTAGCCGAACAGCCGGTTAATTTTCACGAGCCACGCCGCCGCCGGCTTATTTTGCAGATAGCGAGAGGCTTTTTTAAAAAACGAAACCTACTTAAATTTGGTACATTTAACAAAATAAACACGGCTAAGCCGACATTTTTTTTGAGCCGGTAAAAACTCGGCATAAAGTCGATTAGCCGCCCCGCCGTGTGTACTTGCTAATTATACATTATATACATAATCAATTATATTGTTCTTTTTATGTCAAAAATATTTGTGTGTCGTAATGAAATTTTATAAAGGAGGCGTGGAATGGCCATCTACAAAAAAAAGTATTTTTTTTTTTACAAGTTTTTATACCCTCCACCACCATCAGTGGTGATAGAGGGTATATATAAGTTTATCATTCCGTGTGTAACACCAAGAAATATTCATCTGAGACCCAACAAAGTATATATATTCTGGGTCCTTATGAAATTCTGAGTCGATTTAGCTATGTCCGTCTGTCCGTCCGTCCGTCCGTCTGTCTGTCTGTGTAAAACACGCTCACGTTAAAACGAAGGAATATAATTTAACCAAATTCACCCAAAACATTCATTATTATCCGGTACAGTTTGGTATTGAAAATGAGCAAAATCGGTTCACATCGGGAAAAGTTATGAATCAAAATTTAAAACAACCTCGAAAAAAATAAGCATTTTTTACACATTCTGATGTAATTTTCTTGAAAACTATGCAAGATAATTCCATGAAAATCACCATACATTCGTTTCTACACAAGATCTTGATCCCTGCTGAAAATTGCTAGAATCGGTCCACAATTTCATATACCTCCCATACAAAAGTACATATTCCCGGAAAATGGGTTTTTTGCTAATAACTACCGTCACAATGAAGATATCTTCACAAAATTTTACAGATAAAAATTTTATGTCAATAGAATTCATTCAGAGAAAAAATTTTCTGGATCGGTCCATAATTGGACATAGCTCCATATAAAATTTGGTACAAGTATTGCCCATATGCATAGAAATATTACAGTGAAAGTTTTTTCCGATTGGTCCATAATTGGTCATAGCTCCCATACAAGGTCCCCTCCCGAAAATCACTTAAACGCGTATAACTCATTATTAAATTAAGATATCCATATAAAATTTGGTATAAGTATTGCCCATATGCATAAAAATATTACTATGAAAGTTTTTTCCGATCGGTCCATAATTGGGCATAGCTCCCATACAAGGTCCCCTTTCCAAATCACTTAAACGCACATAACTCACTACTAAATTAGGATATCCATATAAAATTTGGTACAAGTATAGCTCACATATACAGAAATATTACTACGAAAGTTTTTTGCGATCGGACCATAACTGGTCATAGCTCCCATACAAGGTCCCCTCCCGAAAATCACTTAAACGCACATAACTCATTACTAAATTAAGATATCCATATAAAGTTTGGCAGAAGTATTGATCATATACAGAGAAATATTACTGTGAAATTGTCACAGCTGCTACAGAAAAACACTTAAAGGCACATAACCATTACCAAATAGTGATATAAATAAATACTATTTTTATACATAAATACTATTTTTGTACACATAAATGTTAAATTTTTTAACGATCGGTATATCCTTGGTCATAGTTCTATACAAGGTTCACTCCCGAAAATCACTTAAACGCACATAACTCATTACCAAATATTGATATCCATACATTTAGCAAAATCATTGCTCTTATATACATAAATTACACTATAAAATTGTTTTACGATCGGTCCATATTTGGTCACAGCTCTCATACTAGGTCCTCTCCAGAAAATCACTTAAATGCACAGTATTTATTACCAAATAATGATGTAGATACAGAATTTTAAAATTTTGTCTTTATATACATAATTGGTCATAGCTCCCATACAAGGTCCTTTTACGAAAATCTCTTAAACGCACATTACTCATTACCAAATAAAGGTATTGATACAAAATTTGGCACAAATATTAGTTTTGTATACAAAAATTCTATTTCAAGATTTTTGCACGATCGGTTCATAACATGGGTGCGGTCGGTCCCATACAAGGCTCCCTTCAGAAAATCACTTAAACACAGATTACTTATTACTAAATTACGATATAGATACAAAATTTGACTGAAATACAGCTTTTATGTACAGAAATTTAGCTTACAGAATTTTTTACGATCGGTCTATATTTGGTCATATCTCACATAGTAGGTCCTGCCCCTAAAAGCGCTTTAACCGTGTTTAACTAGTTGCATTATCAATTTGTGTAGAACAAAATTATATATATGTATTTTGAAAATCTTTAAATCTTTCACACACACATGCATACATACACATTACTAAATATTGCTAAGCGCTATAAAAATATAAAAGAAAATGGCATTTGTAATGTTCAATAAATCTTGGAATCGTAATAGATTTAAGTTGTTTAAATCTTGGTATTTTTCTATTTAAGACATGAGAAAACTTATTTCTACAAATATTTGATCAATTAGAAAAGTATTAATATAAAAGTAGCTGGTGGAGGGTATTTAAGATTCGGCTCAGCCGAATATAGCACTCTAACTTGTTTGTTTTAACTTGTTTATGCGTTTTTTAGACGAGAGTGTTCTACTTTTTTTATGTCATTTTTTTGGAGAAAAACAAATACATAAACAAAAAATTAAAGCTTATATATTATTGCATCATATTGTGGAGTCATTGTTAAAGATTTTGGTCGTGTGTTAATTGTAGAAGAAAAAAAGTTAATTATATTGTCTACATAAATAATTCCAAAATAAAAATTTTTTGGAGGTCCAAAAAACACTGCCCGGCAGTAAAATATTGTGTGCAAATTATATACCTACATACCGAATAAAATTAAATACATCTAAAAACAAGTGCTTGACGTGTGAAAATTGAAACAGATAAACAATAACATCGTCTACAAATATCTAAAGACCATTAAATTATTTTTTTTTTGGAAAACCATTGCCGCCTTCACCAAATAATTGTATTCAAATACTCAACAATTATAAAAGTGTTAATATTGTGTACAAATACTTGAAGACCATAACCTAAACATTTATTGGAAGTGCAAAAACAAGCTTGCCGCGTGGAAAATAAATCAAAACATTGGAAGTACATATCTTAAGGCGAAACAACAACAATTATAATAGTGTCTGCAAATACAAGGTAAGTCAAAACATGGTAATAAAAGAATCAAAGTTGAGGTGACGTAGGCGTCAAGTACGCAGAAAAACCAAGCCAATCAAAAGTTTTCAACGGCGGCTTGACCGTTTTTAATCCACGGCGTCTATATTTCTTTGGTATTGTTTGTAAAATATTATTAAAAATTTCTCATAAAAATATAATTCCAAATTTGTATACAAATTTTATTTTACTTTTTTAATAAACGTTTTTAAATGTTTCTGTTTTTACATCTTTGTTTATCTGCAACTACGTCACCTCAGCTCGAAAAAGAATATTAAATTCTGATATTGTATTGAAAAGTATATATTGCATATACCAAAAAACTTGAATCTTTTTGTCCCTACTTTACATCTACCTTGTAAACTATCCAATTTATAGTACCTAGCCTTTTTAATAGTGCTAATGTTTTAATATTTTGAAAAAAGCTACTAAAATTCAATCGTGTAAAAAGTGTGTCTGCACAAAATATTTTAAAGAAGATGTGTTGTCCAGTTTATTATTGATAATCTAATCATATACACATTAATCTGTTTTTCTGTTCCTCTATATCATTAAAAAGATATTAAAGTGTTGAGTATATAAAAATTTAATTAAATATTTATAATCTAATGTCAATATGGGCATCATATTAAAGTTAACGATTTCTGGAAATGTAATTGTTTTCCGTTTTAATTTTTCAGGTTGAAAATTTTTAAATAACATCTTTTGAATATTTTATTCTTTCATATTCTTGGGAATTCCCAAAATATATTTTTTAAGGATTGAATTATTAAATTGATTTTTGTTTCTAAATGTAAAATCGAATTTTTTTTTAAATTTTTTGTCCTTATAAAAGAAAAAAAAAAAACACATCAGATTAATAATTTCGTCATTTATATGAAGGGATAACATTTTTAAAGGACATTTCGATTTTCAATTTGTCATTTATTAACATAGAGATAATAATATTTGGATAAATTTACAAATTTGTTATATCCTCAAAAATTTTAAGTCCTTTCAATGAAGAAGAGATCCTCTTTCCTTTGATACTCATATTAACAAAACATAATGTGCATTAATATTTAAACAAATTTGTATATGTCAGAAAATAAAAAATTGAGAACGCAGTTTTACTATATACTACCTTCGGTATTATGTGTATATGGTCGCGTTCAAATCCAATAACAACTGTCGTGCGGTATTATACATAAATATATTAAATTTTTATTATTAAACGGGATACTAGTTTGTTTCATCAATGCGCTTAGAGAATATTTGCATTAATGTTGAATCTTACATAGATTTTGATGTTAACAATTTAAATTTGTTTTTAATATTTATTGTAAATTTTTCCGAGTAAATACGTAATCCTCAGAACTACTTAGACAATTTCATACAACGATGTCCCTAATTTTAATTAAATTTGGTACATACATCTTTGAATATATTCCAAAATTAAAGTTATGACTCAGTTTTTATCGAGGTTGAAAGTTCATATATTTTTTTAAATTTTCTTAAAATTATTAAATTTGATATCGTATATTTTATGTATATACAATTTATCAGATTTTAATAATTATCCTTATCAATGCCAATATATTGTAGTTTGATAATACTTTGGTTTAAATATTATAGTTTTAATACTACACCATTTCCAATTGTATATCAGAACTTTCCAATTCAATTTCAGAAATTTCTAATTATATTTCAGAAACTTCTAATTATGTTTCAGAAATTTCTAGTTATATTTCAGAAATTTCTAATTATGTTTAAGAAATATATTTTATTTTTCAAAAAATTCTAATTATTTTTCAAAAATGGATTTTTTATTTCAGAAATTTCTAATTATATTTCTGAAAATTCCAATTGTATTTCAGAACTTTCCATTTGTATTTCAGAATTTTCCATTATTATTTCAGAAATTTTAAATTTAACTTAAATATTAATTCCTATTGTATTTCAGAAATTTCCAATTCTATTTCAGAACTTTCCATTCGTGTTTCAGAATTTTCCATGTATATTTCAGAAATTTTTAATAGAATTTTCATGTAAAATTTCTGAAATTCAAATGCAAAATTCTGAAATACGAATGGAAAGTTCTGAAATACAATTGGAAATTTCTAAAATACAATTGGAATTAATATTTAAGTTAAATTTAAAATTTCTGAAATAATAATGAAAAATCTGAAATACAAATGGAAAGTTCCGAAATAGAATTGGAAATTTCTGAAATATAATTAGACATTTTTGATATATAATTGGAAATTTCTGATATATAATTAGAAATTTCTGAAATATAACTAGAAAGTTCTGAAATATAATTAGAAATTTCTGAAATAAAAAATCTATTTCTGAAATATAATTAGAATTTTCTGAAATATAAAAAATATTTCTGAAACATAATTAGAAATTTTTTATTGCAAAATTGCATTAGACATTTTTAATAAACAATTTTAAAATTCTACAAATGTTAGGAAACAAATTTAAATTTTATCATTTTATTAAATTTTGATGATTTTAAAATGATATTTCGAAAAAAAAATATAATTCAAATATATATATAGTTCAAAATATTTAAATTTTTATTTTTTAAGCTTAAACCAAATAAAAAAATGGAAATTAAATGCTTTATGTGCGAAAACACTTACAATTCTCCACAAGAATTATTCAAGCACATTAAACGATATACTTTTCCGCCAAACTATGGCTATAAATGTACATTTAAAGATTGTTATCAGCTATTTTATCAAAGGTTTTCTTTTAAAAGACATGTACTCAGACATTTCCAACTCAAGGCAGATGCTATTGTTAATTTAAATCAAGAAGAAATGGACTGTAGTTTTGAATGCATTGACAGCAATGAATCACGAAATAATACTGAAATACAAGAAATGGAATGTAGCAGAATTTATGAAAATACTCAAATTTTTAATTACAAAAAAGAACTTTCTATCGTTTATGAGTCTGCTGAGAATTTTATTATAAATATGCATTCCTTCAGCAATTTTTCTAAATCAGATGTAAATAATATCAAAAAGAGTCTCGAGGATTTAATACTAAAACCAATTTTAAATTTCCTCGAGCAAACTCAAAACCCTAACAACTCGATAAACAAATCGTTTTCTGATGTTTTACATGATATACAGTTTTTATTCAACGGTGTATCTTCTGATTTTAAATTAGAAAAAACTCTTAAACAAAAAGATTTAATGTCTGATATTAAATCGTTTGCCATCGATGATAATTTAAAATCTAGTGGAGTAATTATGCCATTAGAGTTTCAGTTAAAGAAGTTATTTGAACATGATAACTACCTTGAAGAAGTCCTAACTCACATAAAAGAAATAGAAGGAAATCCAACATATGTAAATTTCATTCAAGGAAAACTTTGGAATCAAAAGAAAAACTTATATGAAGAAAAAATTGCTATCCCATATTTTCTTTATGCGGACGATTTTGGGATAAATAATCCGCTTGGATCAAAAGCAAACAGAGATTCTGTTTGCAACTTTTATTATAGCTTTCCATGTAAACCAACAAAAAGTTCAAAGTTAGACGAAGTTTTTCTAGCCAGCTCAATTAAATCTGAAGACGTTAAGCTTTATGGAAATAAATGCTACGAACCTTTAATCAACACTTTAAGGAAAATTGAAGTTGAAGGGATTCAAATAAAAACAAAAAATGGCACACAAAATGTACATTTTATAATGGGGTTATTTCTGGGTGATAATCTAGCCCTAAACATTACACTTGGATTCTCCAAGTCCTTTTCAGCAAAACATTATTGTCGATTCTGTTTAATGGACAAGCAGAAAGCTCAAAAACAAACAAATGAAGACAAAAATATTTTGCGGAATAGATTAAACTACAGGGAATCTATAGAGGGTGGTGTAATGATGGATAATGGAATAAATTCAATATGCGCTTTTAATGAGATTCCTTCGTTTCACTGTACAGAAAATTATACAGTTGACGTAATGCATGATTTATTTGAAGGTGTATGTCATTACGTTTTAACTGAGGCTTTGAATTATTTCATAAAAGTTATGAAATATCTTTCAATCGATACACTTAACAATCGTCTCAAAAATTTTACCTATGATGATCATGACAAAGGTAGCGAAAAGATCAACATAACAAACAATGAATTGGAAAATAGGAAGTTGAAGACATCAGCAAAACAAATGATGGCATTTTGCCAATACTTCACCATTCTATTGGGCGATTATATATCAAATCAAGATGCAGTTTGGTCGTTTTTGCTAAAATTTTTTGAATTAATTGAAGACATCTTGTGTTACGAAGTTTCCGAAGCTTTAGTTAAACAAATAGAGACAAAAGTTACAAACTTTAACAAGGATTATCAACTACTATTTAAAAAAAATCTTACACCTAAATTTAATTTTTTATTACATTACGCCACAGTGATAAAGCAATGCGGTCCTCTAAGACAGTTCTGGAGTTTTAAATTTGAAGGAAAGCACAAAGAATTCAAAATTTATTCTCATGTTATAACATCTAGAAAAAATATTGCGAAAAGCTTTTCTTTCAAACAGCAAATGTCCTTTATTAATTATATAATTCAACAAAATTCCCAAGATTTCGTATTTACAAAGCAATTTTGTGATTTTGAAATTAAGAAAAACATAAGCTTTAAGCTAAAAACATCGGTTGAAAATATTTCTCTATTTTCTGAGGCAAAAATTTGGGGTTATAAATATAATAACAGACAAATTATATATACATTTAATAATGATTTTGAACTTTATCAAATTTTCCTTATTGTTAAGACAAACTTTAATAAAATAATATTTTGCTGTAGAAGAATATGTGCGGAATTCAACACCCATTACTCGGCGTTTGAGTATGGTACCCTTTCTGAATCATATAAATTTGTCAATATTGATGATCTTATTGGTCCTCCAATTGGAGTAGTTAAGAATACCCAAGGAAAGTCGCTTTTAAAAATAAAGGAATATTATAAAAATATATATAAAAATGAATACTCTTGATATTGGAGATATTTTAGAAGAATGGAATCTAAGTCATTTGTATACAAAATTTAAAGGTACGAAATTAAACAATAATTAACTTTTTAAAACTTATTTTTCGAAATTCACTCTTGCTGAAGTAATTATTTAACCTGTAAATTTGTCCTTTTTAATCTTTAGATGAAAGAATTACTATCGAAGTGCTTAAAATCTTATCGCCAATTCCCATTGCTAAACTGTTTAGTGATTTGCCGGTGGGAGACCAAGCAATTTTTGAAACTAATTTAAAGAAGTGGATGCAATCGCTGGAAACTAGTGATGTTGATTTGTCAACATCTACGAATGTTACACAAAAAATAATTTGTTCCGTAAAAGAAATACTTAAAACCACATACAATGGGCAGGAAATCTATGCATTTTATAAGAAAAATGGAAAATTATATGATGAGCAAAGAAATCTATTGATATCCACAATCACAAAATATATTGAAAGCCATGGAATTGATTGTTCTCTTTCTGAATGCACAGAACTAGAAAAAGAAATTTGTTCTCTTTTCCCAACTGAAGAAATGGTAAGATAGAAAAAATGAAGTAATAAAAGTAATGTATAAAAATAAATCTAAACAATTTAGGAATTTTACACAAATGGCAAAAGAGGTAACAAACTGGCAAATCACAAAAGAGTGGCAAAAGATACATTCAAATGTAAAAATCAGATACCTGATAAAATTGAAAATGGTAATTAAACGTGTAGTTTTTAGTGAAGTTGATATATTTGCATATTTTTCTTTATGTTTTTTAAGTTATTGTTGAATTTGAATGTGTATAAAAAGTCCTTTCTTAATCTTTTAGATGTTGAAGATAATTATGATCTCATTTTGATGTATTTGAGAGATGAAAAAACAACTGCTGAAGATTTTTGCTTATATTGGAAACAATGTGCCCCATTGAGATTTAAACAGATGAAAGACTCTAAAAAAACCTCCGAAATTTTAAAATTGTGGCCAGAGTTCAAAAAACCTTCTGCTTGGCAATTGGTAATTTTAAATATTATTACATCTTATTATTTACTTATTAATATTTTTATAATGGACCCTTCAACGTTTTTTCATTGCTGACTTTCATTTAGATCGATGTTGATTTTAAAATTAAATTTCCAAATGCCAAAAATTTATTCGAGAGATGGTCTCAACTAGGAGATAAAATGTTGACTTTACTAAAACAGAAAGTATCTTCAGCATTTGTATCCCAAAAACTGTTAGAACTTGATGCTCACAATGAAGGTATGTATATATACATATATGTATGTCAATAACATCTTTAAATATATATTTTTTTAATTTTTGTATTTTTGTGACATTTCAGAATCTAAAACATTCGCTGTTTTGTGGTACCTTCACTACATATTTCCCCCTAATCAAAAGGTTAATACTGATCCTAGTGGCAGCAAAATAAGAAAAAAATTTTCCATTGCTGATTCACAAAATGGTTTTGCTATCTTAGCAGACAGCAGTCAGGAATTAGAAACAAAAATTAAATTGCTTCAACTTCAAAATCGCTGTATTCAACCAAAACTTTTAATTGTGGGACAATTCCCAAGCATTAAATCCATTAACATTTATTTAGATAATATAAGGTATCCATTTTGTAACATATTAAAAGCATTTGATATACTTTTTAAGTTATTTTTTGTATTTAACTTACAATATCCCGAAGAATCGGAACTATTTTACAATTTTATTCAAAACTGTTTTTATGATATACCATTACAAAAAAAATCTACTAAAATATAAAAAATTAAATATATTGTATTTTAAAATAAATATTACTATATCCATGAAAATTGTTAACTATAAATGTATTCAGTATGCATACATATATTAAAAAACAAAATAAAATTTTATAATAAAAATATATTTTCGTTTTTATTTGTAAATTTTGTGGAGTACTTAGAGAATATTTTATGGTCTCAACTAAAATTTTTAATAATTTTAAATAAAATTTCTATTAATGACTTTATTAATTTAATTAAAATGTTAATAAATTTAAAATAAAAAAATCAATTATATAATTGATTCATTTAATTATATACTTAATTGATTTTAAGTTTGGATTTCTATTAAACTGTTTATTTAATGCAGTTATTAATTTAATTAGTTTTCTCCAAAAAAAAAAAAACAATTATTAATTTGATTTACGCAATCATGTACATAATTGATTTTTATTTAGGAAATGGATTATTTTAATAATTAATTTAATTGAAATTCTAATCAATTTAATATAAAAATTCAATTATTTTTTTGCTTCATTTAATAATCTACTTAATTGACTTTTTGAGATATTTTGATTAAGCTGTTTAATTTATTCTATTAATGAATTAATTAATTTAAAATTTTGGTTTTATTATTGGTATTAATTGTTTCAATAATTTTTTTATTTGAAAAAAAAAATAGTTTTTTCCTACTTTTTACAATTTTGATAATTGATATCATCATTTTGGTGATAGGTGCAAAACTTGCTCGATACAATTATTTTGATAATTGAAGCACATTTTTAGTTTTTTCTGTGTAGATTTAGTAAAATATTTAGTAAATTGCGGCTGCAATAAGTAGTTTTGCAAATCCCTGATTGAAATAATATTCAGCATAAATATGTATTGTGTATACATATATCGCTCTGCAAAATATTTTTTGGATCGGTCCATAATTGGGCATAGCTCCCATATAAGGCCCATTTCCGATAACCAATTTAACGCACATATTTCAAAACTAAATGAAGATATCGGTATAAAATTCGTCATGAATGTGTTTAAAGTAGATATGAAACACCCTGCGAAATGTTTTCCGGAGAGTCAATAATTGGTCTCCCACATAAGGACCTCTTCCGAAAATCACTTAATCCGACATAGGTGTTTTTTTTATCGATAAATCATTCTGCGAAATTTTGTTCGGATTGGCCAATAATTGGCCATATCTCCATAAAGGGTACATATGATTTCTAAATGATAGCGTCCTCATCACGGAAGCACAATTTAAACTTTCTTAATTTATTAAATACGTATCTAGAAATATTAAGAAGGGTTTTCATAAAGAGTAGCTTACAGGTGCAGGGTATATAAGATGTTGTATAATAAAAATTTATGTTGTAATAATGAATATATTTAAAGTTCACTTTATTCCCCACTTTAACGTTACCTTTTACTATGTATTACGAACATTTAAGGCAAGTTGTAATAATGGTCCTTAGTTTACTATAAGCACTTTATGTACAACAATATATTTGTATTTCATCAACCTTTTCACAAACATACAAATGTTTGATATATAAAAGAAAAGAAGTGCTTTAGAAATATAAAAAAAGGTGTTTGTAATGTTCAATAAATCTTGCATTTATAGCAAGATTTAAGCTATTTTAATCTTGAAGTTTTTTATTAAAAAACACGAGAAAACTTATTTCAACAAAAATTTGATCAATTAAAAAGTATTAATATAAAAGTAGCTGGTGGAGGGTATTTAAGATTCGGCTCAGCCCAAACTTGTTATTTTTTTTAAGGTGACTTATTTTTATCTTTTGGTCATTACAATATCACCAGTGTGTCCTAACGGATTTTCTTAACGCTTACCCTGAATTTTCCCTTTATCGTCATTATCGTACGATATACACTTGTCCAATGGTCCCACAGTTCTGGGTTGTTGTCTTCGCTGACACAATTATAATTTCACCACGTGGAAATTTTCTTTATTTAATCTTGGCTGAAAACACCTTGCATTTGCCTCTGTCTTCGCTAAACTGTAATATATGCCTTATTTTCTTACAAATAGATGGCTCTGCGACACTGATGATTCCTTTTGTATAAACATCAAACTTAATTATTACAACTGTCTATATTTTATTACTATTACTTATGATTTTATACAATCGAAATTATGCAATACCTAAAAGTAATAAAAGTAATTTATATTTAAGTACAACATTTAATTCATTGTATACTGTCATAAAGCTACACTCATTCAAAAACTTATTCATCTCACCTTCGATTGATGCTACAGTACTTTTCGCTTATAGTCACAACCCTTAATTGCACGCAAATTGAGGACTATATCGCTAAAGTGATTGTAAACAAAATTTTTTGTGTGTGCTTATAAAGAAAATCGTATATGTATATAATTATTTGTGAATATAAAAAAAAAAATTAAAAATTCAAGTTTATTAAAGAAATAAATATTACTTTCATAAATTCATTACGTTAAAAAATATTGTTTATATTATTTAAAACAAGAGTGTTATATTCGGGTGTGCCGAATTGTTATGACCCCTAGCTTTGTCATTATTTAATTTACTCTTTGTCACCTCTGATGTTATTATTTTATTTACCTTTTACTTATTTTCTTTGGGAAAGACCAAATTGCATTTTGCAATTTGGCCAAATAATTTTCTAATGAAGTAATTGATACTGCATTTCCAGTGGGAAGATGCAATATTGCAATTTGTTCTTCTTGCAATTTGTCCTTAACACAAATATATTTTTGCTAAATAAACAAAATATTAATATATAAGAACATAAAAATCTTTAATAAAGTCAGTCATAATTAAAACCTTAAACTAGTGTATTATTTTTTAACGTGGATAAAAATCCAAATTCAAAATTGGCGCAGTCGGTAGGATCGGGTATCCTTCCTAAAATATAAGATATCAACTCCTTTTGAAAAACCTCAAGAATGGGATAAGCTCCTTTAGAAAGATCCTAAAAAGGAGATCAACTCCTTCGGCAAAATCCTAAAAAGGGGATATACTCCTTTGGAAAACCCCAATAAAGGAGATCAACTCCTTTGGGAAAAAACTATTGTTTATAAACCGGTTAACCGAAAAACCGGTTTTTATTGCATATTTCGGTTTTTCGCAAACCTTTTTTTTAAAACATTGTTTTTTTTTTTTGTACTAAAAATCAGATTTTTTGAAACCGGTTAATCGATGCTTAAAAACCGGATAACTCGGTTAACCGGTTTCAAAAAATCTGATTTTTAGTACAAAATTTTTTTTTTTTTTTTTGATTTTTTTTGTGATTTTTAAAAATTTCGGATAGATAATTCTAAACATTATTTTCCATTTGTGCATATGAAAACAGACCTAAGATTCTTAAACAAATGTTAGGAAATGTTAAACATATACATATTATATACATATATATTAGCAGTATTTTTTAAACATTTGGGTTTATTAAATCCAAAATTTAGTTCTCCCTCTGTACGCCAGGTGGATAAAGCAAAAGGTTTCAATCGAGGCTAAACAAATTTCAAATAATAATGGCAGTAAATCTCCATTTTTATAAAATGGTGATTTACAATTTCAGACAATCAGGAAATTAGTAAAAAGTTGGCATTTAATCCAATAAAAAATTAACTATTTAAACAAATTCCAACCATTATATGAAGAAATTTGTTATTTATTAATGCGATAAATAACTTTGATGATAAAATGCAGGATACACTTACTTGTTTACTGCATGAGTATAATAAAAATCGAGAAGTTTCTCGAAAGTTCCTATGCGTCATTCACAGTAATTTGAAGAACCACAGGCGTAGCGAAAGGAGGGAGTTCACAATTAAATCAAGGACTTAATGTCTATGTCGAGACAGTCGACGTCTATTTCTGTTCCCGATGAATCGTCGCGAGCTTGATCACTATTTATACTTGATAGCCCTGGACATAAATTTTTTTATTGATACAGATGCATTATATATTCAAAGGTCAATTCATTTCTCCTATGGCAACTTCCATATACCTCAGATCTGTATAAGTTTGTTTTCTTATGATATATTAATGTACATATCTATGTATACTAAAAAGTGCAACTAATTATTATAATATTTTAAAGATTTCCAAACATTTCGGGCAAGACATTGAGACATTAAGGGCTATTTGATGAGCTTGACATTTAAAACAAATACAGTAGAATTTTATAATGATATTAAAAACAAGTTACATAGGTTGAATAACAAGTTAGTTATTATACTAGGAGAGACTGAGGTAAGTAGGCAATCCGTGACTAATAACATGCGCACCGCGTTGAATATTTTTAAAAGAAAAATTCCAGAAGCGATGAAGACAATTCTGCTCTGCAGAAATCCCACAGAAATCCACACTCGCACCAAAACAGACGTTTGAATTATAATCCTCAACAGGACTATAAAACGAACTATCAGAACCAACTAAGAAATGGTATGCAAATAAATTACAAACAGAATAGGCATTTCCAACAATCTTTCCAAAATCAGCAACCAGCCTTTCAACAGCCCTTTCAGAGACAATGTAGAAATACCCGCCTTCAGGGAATTTAAGTTAAAAAACAAAATGTTACAGTTTTATATAATAGATTTTCTTAACCATTATGACGGATTATTAGGAAATGATATCCTTAGACCCCATAATGCCTTTATCAACAATAAGCTTAATTTAATTGAAATTAATGATTGTCAAGTACCCTTATACTTTATCTTTAGGGATCAGGACGAAGAAAATAACTACATTAAGGAGTTGCAAAAGAACGGAGTTTTAGGGAATGAAAATCCCATCTTCGAACTAAACCTTGTGTCAAACACTGATTCCCTTGATTTCAAATTTTTTTGAAAAGCAAATCCGCTCAGATGCTCTTTTCTAAACTTAAGGGTAAGGCAAAACAGGCTATTGAAATAAACTGTCACGCCATTTCCTGGACAGATATTAAGGGAATACCAAAACAACTTCGGGGACAGACGTTCTTGCGGCGAACTATTTGATGAGCTTAGGAGTGTGACATTTAAAACAAATACAGTAGAATTTTATAATGATATTAAAAACAAGTTACATAGGTTGAATAACAAGTTAGTTATTATACTAGGAGAGACTGAGGCAAGTAGGCAATCCGCGACTAATAACATGCGCACCACGTTGAATATATTTAAAAGATGAAGAACCGATGAAGACAATTCTGCTCTGCAGAAATCCCACAGACTTAGAACAGGCTATGGATATTCTGTTTCAGACAGGGTACGCACATACTGGGGATGATAATCTCCAAACAAAAAGTAACGGTAATAGAGAGTTAGGGAATAACTCGCACCAAAACAGACGTTTGAATTATAATCCTCAACAGGACTATAAAACGAACTATCAGAACCAACTAAGAAATGGTATGCAAATAAATTACAAACCGAATAGGCATTACCAACAACCTTTCCAAAATCAGCAACCAGCCTTTCAACAGCCCCTTCAGAGACAATATAGGAACCCCCACTCACCTTTTCAAAACCAAGGAAGTTCCGTACAACCTTACCACAAACAACGAACCCCGAACTTCCAAAATAACCACTATCAACCAGCAACAGAACCAATGGACATAAATACAAATGAAAGAGCAACAAAATTTCGGGACACTGCCTCGGGCAGAAATTACCACATATAAAAATAAAAACAGACCTGGGAGATATAAGATTAATAGTAGATACTGGCGCTACTAACTCTGTTTTAAACCCAGGTATTTGTAACCCAAAATGGGCCAAGGAAACTAATCCTATTTTTATCAAAACTTTGCAACACCAAGTAGTAGTAAGAGAAAAAGTAGAAATACCCGCCTTCAGGGAATTTAATTTAAAAAACAAAATGTTACAGTTTTATATAATAGATTTTCTTAACCATTATGACGGATTATTAGGAAATGATATCCTTAGACCCTTTAATGCAATTATTAACAATAAGCTTAATTTAATTGAAATTAATGATTGTCAAGTACCCTTATACTTTAATGAAAGGGATGACCTTAGGTATCAGGACGAAGAAAATAACTACATTAAGGAGTTACAAAAGAACGGAGTTTTAGGGAATGAAAATCCCATCTTCGAACTAAACCTTGTGTCAAACACTGATTCCCTTGATTTCAATATTTTTTTGAAAAGCAAATCCGTATGGAACATCTTAATTCAGAGGAGAAGGAAAAGTTTTGTAGATTTCAATCTTTTCCCATTCGAATATTAACAAAAGATTTCATCAAGCAATAACAGACTACTGGCACAAATGCTATGCTTCATTTTGAAATAAATATATCAAAGAACCAACCAGAAATTTCTAAAAATCTCTCTAAAGAAGTAAAATCACTTCAAATACCTATTATTACAATAATATTAGGTAACAATAAGTAAAATATTTTTTTCTGTTTAAAATTTTGTCGATTTATAACTAAAACTTTTTGTATTTGTTTGACCGTCATCAATAACAGAAGTGCATTGTGACAATATTTGAACAAAATTAAAACTTTATTTAAAATCCATAACAAAAGGTTTAGTGAATATCCCAAAAACAGTGCAGTGTGTTTACAAAAGAATTCTACCCACTTATGGTTTACAAAAACAGTGTTAGTTAAACTGCCAGCATTATGACTGATAAAGTTAATTTATGTAAAGAAAGCAGCAGTAATGATGATGATCATGTTTGGCAATCTGTACCAAGCAAGCGCAAATTGAATGAATCGCCAAAATTATACGAAAAAACGAGCTTATTTTTCAAACCAGCCTGGTATATCTTCTAGCAACAAATTTGCAGCTATAGACGTAGATGACAAAGAATGTGATGAAGAGAAATCAATACCAAAGCCGCCACCAATCTATATACCAAATGTGGAAAATATATGTATTATGGTTAAGAAAATAAGTTCTGTAATATCGCAAGATGATTTTAATTATAAGTCTTTAAGACAAAGTGAGGTTCGCTTAATGGTTAAAAATGTAGATGCTTACAGAAAGATAATAAAGTATTTAGAAAGTGCAAAAATAAGCTTCCATACCTTTCAGTTAAAGCAAGAAAAAGCCTTTAGAATTGTTATTAAGGGCCTTCATCATTCAACTCCGACAGAAGATATTAGGGCAGAACTATTATTGTTAGGTCATCAAGTAAGATCTGTTACTAATGCAAGAAGTCGTATTACAAAACAGCCTCTCTCAATGTTTTTTGTTGAATTAGATCCCAAAGATAACAATAAAAGCGTATGTGATATTAAGTTTGGTATTAACAATGGTATAGTTAAAATCGAAACGCCAATAGGAACCAATGACATGGTACAATGTCATCGTTGGCAGCTGTATGGACATACAAAATCTTATTGCAAAAGACCCTTCAGATGTGTTAAATGTGGAATGGATCATTCCACTTCTGAATGTACTAAATTAAGTGACTCATTGCCTCGCTGTTTACACTGCTTAGGCAATCTCACTGCTAATTATAAGATTGTAAGATTTATCAAGTCCTCATATCAAAAAGGTCAAACAGGCAAAGATTAATTTCAAATAGCCAAAAAAATTCAAATTTTATTATTAATAATAGAGAATACCCTAATTTGAAGGGTATGGATAATAGTATACAACATCAGAACAAATGTAATATCTCATACTCTGGAGCACTAAAAACTCAAGATTTTAACTATAATGCTCGTTTAGAAAAATTAGAAAATTTAATGGAGAATTTAATGAACATGATGACTATGCTGATGACCAAACTATGCAAGTGAATCTAAGAATAGCAATGTGGAATACAAACGGTCTTTTTAACCACAAAAACGAAATTGAAATTTTCCTCATAAACAACATTATTGATATTTTGCTGATCTCTGAATCTCATTTTACTGATAAAACCTATTTTAAAATAAAAGATTATGATACTATTACTGCAAATCACCCAGATAATAGAGCACATGCTGGTGCAGCCATATTAATAAAATCACATATTAAATATGAAACCCTTAGAGCCAATCTTTAGGTGAATGATTAGCGATTAAATTAAAATTAAACCTCGAAAGTTGTTTTTGAGTACTCAATTAGTTAATTTTGTTTGCAAGTTTAAGCGCCCAATGGAGGTGGTTTAATCTTAAGCATGAAATGGAAAAGTGTAAACAGCAAAATTAATACAATTTTTATAAATATAATCATTAAAATGTTATATTTATTGATTAGTATGAATTACGGACACTTCAAAATACATTTTTTTGTTTTAAACTTAAGTTTTCATTAATTTTCATATTAAATTTAAATTGTCTTCTTCTTTCTTAAAAAAACATGCATTGTTTTGATAACAAACAGTGACGTTTTCTGTTGTTTTGTATATTAAATTTAAATTGTCTTCTTCTTTCTTAAAAAAACATGCATTGTTTTAATAACAAACAGTGACGTTTTCTGTTGTTTTGTATGGCAACACTACGAAGTTTAATCTTGTACTCAAAAACATCAAATGGGATTAACATCGGATTAAATTTATTTTTAGATTAACTAATCTGATTATTAATTGGCATTTGATTGCCAACTCAAAAAACCGGTCTTAGACCTATTGAAAAAACAATTATTCAATCTGCTGGTATCCAAATTACTTGCGATAATTCTAGCGTTAACATTTTTTCCATATATTCACCTCCTAGGCACAATATAAAATGTGAGCAATATGAAGACTTTTTTGAGCAACTAGGATCTAAATTCGTTGTTGGGGGTGATTTCAATGCAAAGAGCTTTACAAATGTATATCATGAAATCACTATTCTTTTTATCAACTGGTAGACCAACATATTGGCCAACTGATCCTGCGAAAATACCAGATATTTTGGATTTTGTTGTTTTTAGTGGTATATCTAGAACATATTTGGATATATTGGACTCTGATGATTTAAGTTCCGAGAGTTTGATAGAGAACAATCTTAATTTAAACATTTCCATAAAAAGTGAACATGTATTAGATGATGTCATTGAAACATTAAATAAAGTAATATACGAAGCTGCTTACTTATCTACTCCACAATATCCTGAAGTGATGGGTACTAATGTCTTCATCTCTACTGAAATAAGAAGAAACAAGCGAATTTTACGTAGAATATACCAAAATAGTAGTAATCAAATTGACAAAGCTAATTGGAATAGAGCATCAAATTATTTAAAAAACGTTTAAAAGAATATAAAAATGATTCTGTTAAGGGTTACCTTGAAAGCCTTGATGTTAGTAAAACTGACGAACACAGTCTATGGAAGGCAACGAAATACCTTAATCGTCCCGTCAGTAGAAATATACCTATAAAGAAAAGCAATGGTGAATGGTACAGATCTAATAAGAGTAAAGCGTATGTATTTAAAGAATATTTAGAGGAAACATTTATTCCCTTTAATGAATGTACTTCGTCCCAACAAGACGAAATAATAAATTTTCTTGATATTCCTTGCCAAATGGATCGTCCGATTAAAAGTATATCTCCTTCTGAAGTTCAAGTTATGAAAAGAAATCTAAATAGCACCAAATCTCCTGGATATGATTTTATTATCTCAAAAATTGTTAAGTTGTTACCTAAACAAGTTAGAGTGCTATATTCGGCTGAGCCGAATCTTAAATACCCTCCATCAGCTACTTTTATATAAATACTTTTTAATTGATCAAATATTTGTAGAAATAAGTTTTCTCATGTATTAAAAAGAAAAACCCCAAGATTTAAACAGCTCAAATCTGTTACAATTCCAAAATTTATTGAACATTACATTTTTATAGCGCCCTAAAATATGCTTTAACGATATTTAATAATGTGCATGTATGCATGTGTGTGAAAGATTTAAGGATTTTCAAAATATTTACATATATGTATATAATTTTGTTCTACACAAATTGATAATGCAACTAGTTAAATACGGTTAAAGTGCTTTTAGGAGCAGGACCTAGTATGGGAGATATGACCAATTATAGACCGATCGTAAAAAAGTCTTAAAGCAAAATTTCTGTACATAAAAGCTATATTTCAGTCAAATTTTGTATCTATATCGTAATTTAGTAATAAGTAATGTGTGTTCAAGTGATTTTCTGAAGGGAAACTTGCATAGGACCGACCGCACCCATGTTATGGACTGATCGTGAAAAAATCTTGAAATACATTTTTTGTATATCAAACTAATATTTGTGCCAAATTTTGTATCAATAGCTTTAGTAAAAGGACCTTGTATGGGAGCTATGACCAATTATGGACCGATCGGAAAAAAATTTCATAGCAATATTTCTGTGCATATGAGCAATACTTATTCCAAATTTTATATGGATATCTTAATTTATGTAATGAGTTATGTACGTTTAAGTGATTTTCGGGAGGGGACCTTGTGTGAGAGCTATTTCCAATTATGGACCCATCCAGAAAATTTTTTCTCTCAATGAATTCTATTGACATAAGATTTTAAGTTGTAAAATTTTGTGAAGATATCAGCATTCTGACAAAATTCATTTTCCGGGAATATGTACTTTTGTATGGGAGGTATATGAAATTATGGACCGATTCTGGCAATTTTCAGCAGGAATCGAGATAATGTGTAGAAACCAATGTATGATGACTTTCATGAAATTATCTTGCATAGTTTTCGAGAAAATTACATCAGAATGTATAAAAAATGCTTATTTTTTTCGGAGTAGTTTTAAATTTTGATTTACAACTTTTCCCTATGTGAACCGATTTTGCTCATTTTTAATACCAAACTGTACCGTATAATAATGAATATTTTTGCTGAATTACGTTAATTTCCATTACTTCGTTTTAACGTGAGCGTGTTTTACACAGACAGACAGACGGACATAGCTAAATCGACTCAGAATTTCATAAGGACCCAGAATATATATATACTTTGTTGGGTCTCAGATGAATATTTCTTGTATGGGAGCTATGACAAATTATGGACCGATCTTAAAAAAATTTCATAGTTATATTTTCTGTGCATATGAGCAATACTTATTCCAAATTTTATCTTAATTTAGTAATGAGTTGTGCGCGTTTAAGTGATTTTCGGGAGGGGACCTTGTATGGGAGCTATGACCAATTATAGACCGATCGAAAAACAATTTCATACTAATATTTCTGTGCATATGAGCAATACTTATTCCAAATTTTATATGGATTTCTTAATTTAGTAATGAGTTATGTGCGTTTAAGTGATTTTCGGGAAGGGACCTTGCATGGGAGCTATGTCCAATTATGCACCCATCCAGAAAATTTTTTCTCTCTATGAATTCTATTGACATAAGATTTAAAGTTGTAAAATTTTGTGAAGATATCAGCATTCTGACAGAAGTTATTAAAAAAAAAACTCATTTTCCGGGAATATGTTCTTTTATATGGGAGGTATATGAAATTATGGACCGATTCTGGAAATTTTCAGCAGGAATCGAGATACTGTGTAGCAACGAATGTATGATGACTTTCATGAAATTATCTTACATAGTTTTCGAGAAAATTACATCAGAATGTATAAAAAATGCTTATTTTTTTCGGAGTTGTTTTAAATTTTGATTCACAACTTTTCCCTATGTGAACCGATTTTGCTCATTTTCAATACCAAACTGTACCGGATAATAGTGAATATTTGTGCTGAATTACGTTAATTTCCATTGCTTCGCTTTAACGTGAGCGTGTTTTACACAGACAGACGGACATAGCTAAATCGACTCAGAATTTCATAAGGACCAAGAATATATATATACTTTGTTGGGTCTCAGATGAATATTTCTTGGTGTTACACACGGAATGACAAACTTATATGATGATGATGGTGGTGGAGGGTATAAAAAGGCATTATATTTCTGACCACAATATTTAATTCTGTAATAAGATTGAACTACTATCCGTCGCAATGGAAATATGTAAAAATTATAATGATACTAAAGCCTAATAAGCGAGAAAATGAAGTAACGTCTTATAGACCCATAAGTGTGTTTTTTAATTTTTATTCGACCCATATTGCTGAAAAATAAGTATAGCATCATAAAAACACCATTATGTATATAATTTTAATCTCTTCGTAAATGATCGCTAAAACAGGTTCTACTGCCTTACGTTACTGCTTCGCGGAGGCAAAAATATGTAAAAATTAATACAATCGGGTGTGTTTTCTTCTATTAATTCTGTACTTTAATTCAACTTAATAAGAAAAAGTATCATCTACCTTACTTTAATGAACACGCGAAGCACTAATATAAGGCAGACTCTCTTTTTATTAAGATTTATTTCTTCTTGGATTATACCAAGTCATGCCCTCAATATTTCTTATTTCATAAGAAAATTCAAAAAAAAAAAATAAAACAACCAAAAAAATATAAACAGTTACTTGTTTAGATTTGTCAATTAGCAACAATTTCTTTTTAAACAACAGAAAAGAAAAAAGTAAGAAATTATATAGGGCATGTTTAAGATATAAAATGTGATATAGGAGGGTGTGATGAACTTCACAAAAATGTTTATTTTTCTGAAAGGACATTTTTATAGAGCTAAGGTCAAATGAGGTCCAATCTTGACACTTTTATGCTTATACAAAACCAATTCGAAAAGTATTTCCAATAGGCTTCGTAATTGCCCCATTTGAGGATGATTTTGGTAATTATCACGAAAATGGCGAGCTGTGCCGTGCGCACAATGTTAACATGGACACACAGATGAATATTATGATAAAATATCAAAAATTATCCAGATTTAAAAATAAGTTCCAAAAATCGATTTTCAAAAACTTTTCTGCAACACCGACATAATAAATAATCAATAAAGTATGCATTCTAAGTAAGCATACTAATAAGATATACCAGAACTTTAAAAATTACAAAACCACTGCCTTACTTTATTGCATTTTGGAAGTTTTTTTTTAATTAAGTAAGCATTGTATTGCTTCTACCCAATTTTATCGCTTACAGGGAAGCGTTCTGGGTCCTATTCTTTATACCATTTACACATCAGATATGCCTATCAACCATGAATTAACTATAGCAACGTATTAGGGTTGCCAGATTCCGATTCGCAAAAAGCTTTACATTGGGCTTTAAAAAACTGGACAAAACAAAAAAAGCTGGACATAAAAAAATACTGAGAAAATGCTAATTTTGGTTTTGTGTAAATAATTTCACAGTGATACACCAAAAAAATACAGGGGTTCTCATATACCAATTCCGTTTTGTTATAGTCCACAGAGTAAGAATATTTTTGGTTTTCCCCGATCACTTCGTTAACTTAGTTTTTTAGAGCAAAAGATGTGAAAAAGCTCCATTTTTTAAGTTTTAAATTTTAAAAATCATAAGTACGTAAGCTGTACGTAAATAAATTGACTATAGCTCGCAATAATAGGTCTTTTCGCGTACTTTCCTGTAAAAATTTACACAAAATCGCTAAGAGAAAAACAAACTAAATTGTTTTAAAAACGCTAGATTGACAATATTTGTTATGATTTTTCATGACAAATAAACTCTTTTAAAAACTAATTTATGATAAATAAAATTAAAATAAATCTAATTACAAATAATTTTTTAATATTCGTGTGTTATTAGTTTATATATTTCTTTCAAAAAATTTAAAATTTACCAAATTTTTGATTTCTTTGGTTTGTTAAATCAAACATATGTTGTGAATATAAGTTGGATATTTTTTACTGGGGAAAAAATATCCAGTAAAATCAAAAAAATTCTCTATTAACGAACTGTAATTTTTACCGCTCTCTTACTCTTTCGTTGCAAGTTTTCGAAAGTACGCGAACGGAATCCAATAACAATTGTTGCAAATTGTTGCAAATTATCGAGTACGCGAACAGACCTAATATTTATTACGACATCAGCTGTTCAAGTGTTGAGACATGATGATAGAAGAGGGAAATCATAACTTAGTTGTATAACAAATGTACAATCAGTGTTGGCTAACATGATTTGACAAAGATAAAATAAAAATTATTGCAGTGTACTAAAAATATTTTATTTCGCTGGACAAATTAAATTTTAGCTTGAAACTGGACAAGCATCAAAAAAGCTGGACAATCCAGCCAAGTCCAGCCAGGCTGGCAACCCTACAACGTATGCAGATGATACCGCAATGACTCTTCATCTAAAGCTTCTGAAATGTTACAAAATCAGCTTAATATTATTGAAACCTGGCTACAAAAATGGAATATGAAAGTCAATACGGAAAAATCAGCTAGCAATTCTCACGTTGAAATTCTCCAACGATATCAGTCAAAAACATTAAGATTATTGACTAATGTTCCTTGGTTTATAAGCAACAATATATTGCACAATGACCTTAAAATACCCACAATAAAAGAGGAAATTAACAGATTTAGTGAACGATATCTACAAAGACTTAGTGATCATGAAAATGTGTTAGCTATTACTAGAGTCCGACCGAACTCAAAATTTCGTTCGGTACCGAAAACCGAACCCGAACTTCGGTAAATTTGAATGTTCGGCCGAGCCCGAACTTTGTTCGGTTTTTAAAGTTCGGTGAACACGAACTTTTTTTAAATGAAAAATAATACTTTTTTATTTTTGGTTTTTAAACGATTCATTGACAATGAACACGCTGAGAAAAAACATGGTTCTGATAACCATGTTCTAAGAGCAACATATTATGATTAAAATTATGATTGTAGTCTAAACATATTATCGTTATTGTAACAATTTTAAAATATCATATGATTAAATACCGTCAAAATATTTCATCATGATATTTTTGTATTTATCATAATATTGCTATACATGATATTATGATCCAATGTGATCAAAATTTCGTTTTAAATATGTATCGAAATCAAAATGAATTTTATCGAATCAGTAAAATTAGTTTTTAAAAAAATAAAAAATATATATACAATACTTAACACAATTCGCAAATTTCAATTTGCCAATTTATATGAAATTTTGGTTCATAAAAAAATTTAAGTATAAATTCATAAAAATACTAGTATTTTTAAGCCTGTTATGAACATTAGTAATTTTCTAAAGCGAACATTATATGGAGGCTATGTCCACATGTAAACCGATTTTGTCCATTTTGAATACCAATCAAACTGCAACAATAGTTTAGGTCCTATCGTTCTTTCAAGAGACTGACTGACAGACATGTCTACATCGTTCGAGAATAAGAACCTAGAAAATTTCGATGTTACAAATGAAATCAAGGATTTATAATCGAAACTAGATAATTCAAATTAAATGTTTCACTTTTCTTAGCTTTTTAATCAGTTTCTGGTTAACAGTTTTTCAAATCAGCCGAAAACACGAACGGTTAAAAAGGCGTTTTGTACCTATGTATATCCGAAATTTATTGTACAGCCAGGATGTATGATAACTTCTGTAAACAGATTTTCAGCATTTTTAAAACTATTTGATGATATAAAAATATGATAAAAAAACATTTTATAAAAAGTTCGGCGTTCGGTGTTCGGCGAAATTTTGACCGAACAATGACCGAACCTCACTTTTTACCGAACCCGAACGTTCGGTCGGACACTAGCTATTACCCTTTTAGACAATAGTGATGAGGTACGAAGTTATTGTTAATTATTAAAAAATTTGCTTAATATTTCTTGTAAAATAGATTGCAAATAAATGAATATTCGGAAAAAAAAGAAAAAACTTTTAGAATAACACAATAACACCAAATTTCTAGGCTTAATATAAAAAACGTGAACCGATTTTCAAGAAATTTGGCAACATACAGTGTATTTTTGGAATCAACTTTTTGATCTGGATTTTATGCTTCATGAAATTTTGCATGAAAATATTTCTATCGTTAGGTTAGTTTGAGGAAGAGAATGTTTAATACACCAAATCCGAATAAATACACCTATGGCACTTATTTCGGGCCTGTTGTGATCTTAATGAAATGCAATGACCTTTTTCCGTCCACTTTTTGTTACATTTATAATGCTAAAGATCGTGATATATAATTCTCATAGTATATGAGAATTAGTATTTAGATAAATTTTTAATCAAAAATTTATTTTTATATGAAAACTCTAAAATGTTTGTAGATCCTTATCGTATATGAAAAAAATCGTATATGAAAAAAATAGTATATGAGAATTAGTATTTAGATAAATTTTTAATCAAAAATTTATTTTTATATGAAAACTCTAAAATGTTTGTAGATCCTTAACTAACTTTACGATTAGGTGAAATTAAAATCTGTATTCAATTTAATTTATTATCAAAAATCGATTTTCATCTAAAGCGTTTTCCACCGGAAAACTGTTTTTATTTCAAAACCTGTAATCTGCTGTATATTCTCAGAAAATAAATATTTTAAAACATAATCTTTATTAGATCTTGAATGAATGTCTATGATGCCACATTTGTATGCAGAATAAAAACTACTGAACAAAAACCGCTTCTAAAATAGGGAAAATAATATATTCATATTACATTTTCACTCAAATTCGAATTTTGAATCGGCTGTTGTTCCTTTTATAACACCTAAATCTATCTAGAAAATCATTCATATCTCTCCTTAAAATTTCTATTTATATAACTCTTTAAAAATTTACTTTAAATAACTCTCAATTTGAGAAAACAAATCGAGTTTTATATCAAAAATATAAAATTTAAATTTATTGTTAAATCGAGATAACAATAAAAATCAGTGATGCCATAAAAAAACTATTTTGATATAAATTCGGTTGCCATTTTTTACATGCAGCTCAAATCTAAAAAACACGAAGATATGTATTTGACTACTCATTAGACTGTCCCAAAGACAGCACGTTTACAAATCTCATATAGGTAGACCTCTCAAACGATGCATAGAAAGCATTGTTCATATAAATAAATTGATCTTTCGATATCTTTTTATACTTTTAGAAAATTATCCACCAAAAATTCTGCACAACTTATTATGACCTTTAAAACTTTATTTCTTCGGATTTAATAATTGGTTTTTAAATTCCAACTTTAGTTGGATGCAAATAAAATTTTTAAACATACTTTTGTATAAATGGATGTATTTTTGAGAAACAATGATGAGACCAAAACGGTGGGTTTACTCTTTAATGAACTACTCAAAATTTTTTGTCAAATTAAAAGTTGTTTTGTTTTCTCTGTCAAGATTCAAGGATTCTTCATATTTTCCTAGGACAGAAAAAACTTAATTTTGTTATTTTTAAAGGAATTTGACTCGGGGGAGTTTTCCAGATTTTTCCTACCGAGCGCGTCCCCGGGTGGCGGATAGGGGGTGGTGATGGACCATCTGTCTTCTCCCAGCTTTAATTTCACTTAAGCTGAGGGAGGGCAGGTTGTCCACCACCTGGGAATATTATATTCCCCGCGGACCAAAAAACTGGAAAAAAAACAAATATGGAAAATAAAAATAAAAAGATAAAAGTTACGGCGCAGGGCCTAAATAACCCAGTACCGGCGGCAAGTGTTGATCTACTCGCGAGTCACGTGTCGTCGTCATCCTGCAATCGTGAGCAGAATACTACTACGGAGGTGGGTACCTTGGCCTCCGTGGCGGACAATGCGTTAAGTGTACAGCATGCCGCTGGCAAAAATATAGGGGTGAAAGAGAAGGATGTACTCGGAGAGAGCTCTAAGCTACCTCAGCCTTTAAATATAGGTGAGGGTTCCGACTCTGAATCCTCAGATGATAATAATAATAATACCATTATAGCAAATCCCAAAAAGGATGAAGTAGAGCAAATGGTGAAAGAGGTGAGTGATAGCATAGCTAAACTACCTATTACTAAGAAAAGACTTTCTGGAGCACAGAGGAGGAAGTTGAAAAGGATGCTTCAGGAAATCATAGTTAGTCAATCCCACGACACTCCAAAGGAAAAATCGGACTCTCTCACAAGATCTGAGGCAAAAAGGATCAGGTCTCCCGAGGAGTTGACAACTGAGAATAAACCTAAGAAGAAAAAGAGCTTCCCGTCTTCTAATACACAGTCGAAGACAAGCCATACTTCACTCATCTCAGGTGAGAATCCTGCGAGTAAGGGTGACAACGCCAAGCCAGATATTCCGAAGACGAACACGTCGGCGAAATCGACCTCGAAGGTAAGGGAATCTCAAAAGAAGCCCCGAAAAACGAGGAAGGAGAAGCTAGACGGAGGAAAAGGAAAAGAGCCGCCATCTTACGCCAAAGTTGCCAGAAGTAGGCACCGGGACGATCTCTGCTATGCAGTTTACGATGCTGGTAATCCGACAGGCAAAATTCCAATAGACCAACAGAGTAAAATAGAAGACCTGGTCAACAATAAGATAGTGGACCATGCAATCGCTTCAAAGGGCAAACAACCAATAGAGAGCGAGAGCTGCGAGTTCAGCATGGGCGTGATGTTGATGAGGTTGGCATCTCACCAATGTGTTAGCACCCTAAAGAACTTGGTGGAAAGTATCCCTCCTCCCTGGGACGGCGCTAGGCTGGGACTGGCAAAGAAGAGCGAGCTTCCGGTGCTCCTAAAGTCCACTGTCTACATAAAAGGATGGGGCAGTAAACTGGCTAATGAACGTATACTGGAAATTCTTGGAGGTCAAAATGCTGAGCTGGCCGTGGAAAAATGGGACGTCTTTTACAGGAAAGAAGAACCTGAGGGAACTTTATTTGTAATAGGTATCGACCAGAAATCCATGGCTAGTCTTGCCAAGAATAAAGGTAGGGCTTACTTCGCCTCTAAATCTGTCATATTCAAAATTGGGAAGGTGCCGATTGGAAGGGCTGTTACAACAAGACTCGAAAAGGACACTAAAAAACCTAAGACCACAGCATCAGTACTAGCAATGTTGAGGAGTCAAATCCTAAAAGCGAGGAGGAAATCACTCACCCGCCAGAAGACAGAACAGCAATGCTCTCCAGAATTCCTATGCCTGATAAGGACACCGCAGTGCCATCAACAGTACTCACTGCATTAATAGCCACTTCAGGCTATCCGGAGGAGTCAAATCCAAAGAGCGAGGAGGTGACCACCAACTCGCTGGAAGACAGTTTAATGGATGACCATGATTGAGGTTATCCAAATAAATCTCCATCGGAGCGAGACAGCTACCAACGCTCTGATGCTAGCTTTAATCCAGGAACCTTGGACGATTCGCAACAAGGTTTCTGGATTAAATCACGTAAATTTCCAACTTTTCTACGCTGATACAGGATCTCGCCCGAGAACATGTATCTTATGTCACAAGAACTTATGTTTTCTCCTCTCAACAGGATTATCAACATCGGATGCAACGGTGCTGAAGCAAGGTCGTGGCAACATATTCCTTGCATCTATTTACCTGCCTTTCGATTCTCCGACACTACCACCAACGTCGGAACTGATGAAACTGGTTGAAGAGGCACAAAGGAAAAATAAGAAAATTGTAATAGGTTGTGATGCCAACTCGCATCATGTAGCTTGGGGTAGTACAAACACCAATCGCAGGGGACAAGCCCTCATGGATTTCTTTAATACTAAAGACTTGATAACATTGAACTTAGGTAATAAAGCTACCTTCGTCAATAGAATCAGAGAAGAAGTATTAGATATAACTATATGTTCAGAAGAGCTTATAAACGAAATTCAGGATTGGAGAGTTCCGGACGAGCACTCCTTTTCTGATCATCGGTACATAAGATTCAAAATACTGAGGCCACCACCAAAGCCGATAAAGTTTCGGAATAAGTCTAAAACTAATTGGACAATGTTCGGGACCTTACTAAAGAACCGTTTAGGTCAGGACACTTTTCAATGTCGAAATAAAGAGGATATAGATGCCAAAGTGGAAACGTTCACAAGTGCCCTGGTTGAATCGTTCGAGGACAGCTGCCCTCTGCGAGAGCGGAGATCTGCCCAGGAAAAACCCTGGGTAACTGGAGAGATCCGGAACCTTGGGAAGTCTCTTCGCAAACTATTTAACCGGGCACGGCATAAAAAGACCGGAGTATACTGGGATGAGTATCGTAATAAACTTGGTGAATATAAGAAAATCGTTCGAAAAGCCAAACGAGACTCCTGGAAACTTTTCTGTGAACAGGTAGATAGCGTAAATGACGTATAGAAGATAAAAAAATTCCTATCCAAAACTCATGTCCAACCGGAATCTATGATCGATGACACGGGCAGGAGGCTTGAGGATATGGAGGAGACAATGAAACTCCTAATGGATTCTCATTTCATACCCGGTATATCGAATAATATAGATGAACCGATATTGGAGGAAGGGGAGGGTAACACGGAAATAGTTATTACAACTGACATGGTTAAAGGGGCAATCAAGAGCTTTGCTCCCTATAAAGCTGCAGGGCCGGATGGAATTTTCCCGGCACTTTTGCAGATGGAGGCGGGACTGGTTTCCGTACATCTGTCACAGATATTCACTGCATGCTTAAAATTGGCATATACTCCAGTTAAATGGCAGGATGCAAGGGTAATATTTATACCCAAACCAGGGAAACCTAGCTATGCGACACCTAAGTCCTATCGACCGATAAGTCTTACGTCCTTCCTACTTAAAACCTTGGAACGGATAGTCGATAGCATGGTTAAAAGCAGCATACCATACAATGACCTTAAATATAAGCAGCACGCTTATGTAAAGGGACGATCGGTGGAAACCGCTTTAAATGAAGTTGTCCACTACATAGGTGAATCTTTCGATAGCAAACTGTATACACTGGCAGTATGCATTGACATCGAAGGCGCTTTCAATAACGTGCACACTGATACCCTTATCCAATCCCTAGACCAGTTTTATGTTGACCGGGTGCTCCGTAACTGGATCAACTACATGCTAAGGAGCAGATGGATAAGCTGCGAGATGTACGATAGAACTATCAGGAAAAAGGTATTTCGCGGTATACCACAGGGTGGCATTTTGTCACCTTTACTCTGGGTCACCACGATTAATAGCCTCCTAAGGACCCTAACCGAGAAAGGACTTAGACCTGTCTGCTATGCAGACGATGTCGTAATACTTTTAAAGGGAAAGGATCCAAATTACTTGTGTAGAAGAGCTGAGGAGGCTCTGAATACGGCCTTGAGCTGGGCTCAACCGAGAGGCCTCAATGTTAACCCGGCGAAGACGGAAATCTGTCTTTTCACAAGAAAGACAAAAATTTCTACATATACTGAACCTTGCTTCTTGGGCAAGAAGATACCGGTGACGGACAAAGTTAAGTACTTAGGTGTAATACTTGACCGGAAATTAAAATGGAGACACCACATAGAGGATAGGATCAACAAGGCACATCGGTGCTGGGCGATATGTAGGAGAACCATAGGCATGAAATGGGGTCTTAGTCCTACTATGACAAATTGGCTTTATAAAAGTGTAATTAGACCAATTCTAGCTTATGCTTCAATAATCTGGTGGACTGCTTTGGACAAAAAGTGTAATATCAAACTACTACAGGGAGTTCAGCGTACATGCTGCTTGGGTATAAGTGGTGCCATGTGTACTACTTCAACCAAGGCTCTGGAAACGTTGCTAGATATTCCACCCATTGAAACATATATAAGATATGAGGCGGCGCTTACAGCCGAACGGCTCTTTACTTTAGGCGAACTGGCCAAAAACGGTTATAGGACACGTCATCAATGTATGCTGGACACATTGGAAGGTTATACACATTCATCGGACGTGCCAGATCGCATACCAGACACTGAATATGTCGGAAACTTTGAAACGCTAATCCCAGATAGAATGTCTTGGTCAAGCGGAACATTAGAGCAAATACCAGTAGGAATCCGTTGCTACACGGATGGCTCTAAATAAGGGGACAAAGTGGGTCTGGGGTTCTATATTGAAGACCCAGAAACAGAAATATACCACCGTTTACCTAATCATAACACAAGCTTCCAGGCAGAAGTACGAGCAATAACGGAATGTGTAAATTGGATTAGAATAAATATGGCGCCCACAGGGCTTAATATATTTACCGACAGCCAGAAGGCAATTTGTGCGATATCAGGTGATAGAATTAAATCTAAGACCGTATTGGATTGTAAGAAAGCTTTAACTGAATACTCTCCCAGAGGTAAGGTTCACATCATATGGGTACCAGGCCACTCGGGAGTAATCGGCAACGAAAGGGCGAATGTAATAGCTTTAAAGGGAAGGGAGCTCGGTGTAGTTAACCTGACAAACGCAAAACCATTCGACGCAACAAAAGCTGAATTAAAAATATGGATGAGAGAATCCCATAAGGCCTCTTGGAATAATGAAACGGTGGGTAGAACCACAAAGATTCTATGGGGTGACCCTGATGAGAGCAAGACGAGAAATCTTCTCAAAATGAGCAAGTCTGAGGTTAGTATGATGGTACGTATTCTCAGTGGACACACAGGATTACGAGCACATCTATACAAAATTGGACGTGCGAATTCAGACGAATGTAGAGCATGTGGAGAGGACAGTGAAACTCTGGAGCACTTTCTTTGCCATTGTCAGGCATTCGTCGAAGTTAGATCCAAGTATCTTGGAAGTGATGTTATTCCAGAAATAACATTCTTAACCAACACCGATTGGAAGATTCTTAGGAATTACGTCCAGGAAACTGAGTTTCTGAACATGGAAAAATAATACATTCAGTGAACAATTTTTTTTTTTCTTGAATTGGAGCGCACAACAGGCCCGATAGTGGCCTAGGTGTATTTCTTCGGATTTGATGTAATATACATCCTCCTATCAACCTAACCTAACCTAAAGGAATTTGAAATCTTCAAAAATTTCATAATCGTTGCAGAGGTTCTTTAATTGCCTGTACTTTTTCAAATAGAAAGAAAATCGCTTGAAATTTTATACACGTCATCAATGTATACTGGACACATTGGAAGGTTATACACATTCATCGGACGTGCCTGATCGCATACCAGACACTGAATATGTCGGAAACTTTGAAACGCTAATCCCAGATAGAATGTCTTGGTCAAGCGGAACATTAGAGCAAATACCAGTAGGAATCCGTTGCTACACGGATGGCTCTAAATAAGGGGACAAAGTGGGTCTGGGGTTCTATATTGAAGACCCAGAAACAGAAATATACCACCGTTTACCTAATCATAACACAAGCTTCCAGGCAGAAGTACGAGCAATAACGGAATGTGTAAATTGGATTAGAATAAATATGGCGCCCACAGGGCTTAATATATTTACCGACAGCCAGAAGGCAATTTGTGCGATATCAGGTGATAGAATTAAATCTAAGACCGTATTGGATTGTAAGAAAGCTTTAACTGAATACTCTCCCAGAGGTAAGGTTCACATCATATGGGTACCAGGCCACTCGGGAGTAATCGGCAACGAAAGGGCGAATGTAATAGCTTTGAAGGGAAGGGAGCTCGGTGTAGTTAACCTGACAAACGCAAAACCATTCGACGCAACAAAAGCTGAATTAAAATATGGATGAGAGAATCCCATAAGGCCTCTTGGAATAACGAAAAGGTGGGTAGAACCACAAAGATTCTATGGGGTGACCCTGATGAGAGCAAGACGAGAAATCTTCTCAAAATGAGCAAGTCTGAGGTTAGTATGATGGTACGTATTCTCAGTGGACACACAGGATTACGAGCACATCTATACAAAATTTGACGTGCGAATTCAGACGAATGTAGAGCACGTGGAGAGGACAGTGAAACTCTGGAGCACTTTCTTTGCCATTGTCAGGCATTCGTCGAAGTTAGATCCAAGTATCTTGGAAGTGGTGTTATTCCAGAAATAACATTCTTAGCCAACACCGATTGGAAGATTCTTAGGAATTACGTCCAGGAAACTGAGTTTCTGAACATGGAAAAATAATACAATCAGTGAACAATTTTTTTTTTTCTTGAATTGGAGCGCACAACAGGCCCGATAGTGGCCTAGGTGTATTTCTTCGGATTTGATGTAATATACATCCTCCTATCAACCTAACCTAACCTAACCTAAAGGAATTTGAAATCTTCAAAAATTTCATAATCGTTGCAGAGGTTCTTTAATTGCCTGTACTTTTTCAAATAGAAAGAAAATCGCTTGAAATTTTATACGGTTGATGGTACGTATTTTTGTAGTTAATAAAATGTTCCGAAGTCTTTTGCCTCTATACACCAGGGGCACTACAATTCAAGGTACAGTGTGACCAAATTTAAACTGAACAGTTCTTTAAATCTACTGCACATTGGAAAAATAAAACATCTAATTTGAAAGTGTCCTTAGTACCCTACCAGTGATTGATAATGCTGATTTCAGTATAATTTCTCAAAAAAAGTTTCTTAAATGTTTCTACAAATTAGTCAAAATTTTCTAATTTAAGCTCATTTTCAATTTCTAAATTTTTAAGGGACTTTTTGGTCAAGAAACTGACTTTAAGAATTACACAAAATGCAGAAAAATATAATAACTATTTTATCGTTATAAGCTAAATTTTGAGTATATTAAAACAAGTAGGAAAGTATAGTCGGGCATGGCCGACCATATAATACCCTACACCATGAGTATATTTAAAAAATTTTTATTTTTCACAAAGAAACTTTTATGTTGAATTTTACGTTAATTCCAAAGTATTTAAGCAATTTATTGATAAAACACAAATTTTCTAAATGAGGCTTTATATAGGAGTATAGGTCAAACATCAGCCGATCCTCATTAAATTTGGGAAAAGGATATATTTTTAAATAATAGTTAATTATGTTGAGTTTTATTGCGATACAAATGGTTACAAGTCAATTTTAGACGTTTAAGACATTTTTTGAAGGGGGGTTTGTATGGGGGCTAGGGTCAAATAAGGGCCGATCATTACGAAAATCTGCAATGTCATTTATACTTATATAAAACTTATTTGTGCCAATTTTTAGAGAGATAATAGTATATTTGACGTAATTATGGCATAAAAAGGTACGGTTGTATGGGGGCTAGGTGAAATAATCGACCGATTTCAACCATTTTCAATAGGCTTCGTCCTTATGCCAAAAAACATGCTTGGTCCAAATTTCATCAAATTATCTTGAAAATTGCGGCCTGTACCTTGCGCACAAGGTTTACATGGACAGCCAGCCAGCCAGCCGGACAGACGGACGGACGGACATGTGATTCTGAGTCGATCGGTATACTTAAAGGTGGGTGTAGGACCAATATTTGTGTTACAAACATCAGCACAAACGTATAATACCCTCCCCACTATAGTGGTGTAGGGTATAAAAAGCATCGTTATTACAGATAGAAAAATAATCTCTTTACTTTTAGAAGGAACCCGGGCAACGCCAGCTAGTCCAAAATAAAATTAAGTCGATGCAAAAAGAATATTTTTCCATCCCGGATAATTGATGTTGCCGGATAATCGAATCAAGGAATCTTAAGGCTCAGTTAGTCTGAAAGTTCCGTAACGTTTCCGTTCTGTGACGTTCCGTTTTCTGTTTATGTGCAGTTAGTTTCTACGTAAAAATCAAAGTTGATTTTCTTCCTTTGTGTTTAAAGATTAAGTAATATAAATTAATTAATATTTTTATACAATTAATGTAATTATAAAAAGTAAAAATTTTTATTTTGTTTCATGGTCTTTTCTTTTTTATACCCTCCACCACTATCAGTGGTGACAGAGGGTATATATAAGTTTGTCATTCCGTGTGTAACAAGAAATATTCATCTGAGACCCAACAAAGTATATATATTCTGGATTCTTATAAAATTCTTAGTCTGTCTGCCTCAAACACTCTCACGTTAAAACTAAGCAATCAGCCAAATTCATTGAAAATATTCACTATTGTCCTAAGCAGTTTGGTATTGAAAATCAGCCAAATCGGTCAACAAGGTAAAAAGTTATGAGTAGAAATTTCAGACTACCTGGAAAAAAATTACGTTTTTTTCCTAATTCTTGAGTAGTTTTCTCAGAAACTACTATAGATAATGGGATGAATTTTGATACACGTTATTTTCTTTGCCCAGGGATTAAATACCTCAAACTCAAAACAATCGATTCAAAATTTCCCATAGCCCCCACACAAAGGTACATATTCTCGGAAATAGATTTATCGTTATCACCATGAAATTTCGCACATATGTACATAATACGAACAGAAATCATATTACCAGCGTAAATCTGTATAGGTCTATTATTGGCCATAGCTCCCATATAAGATCCACTTTCGAAAAATACTTAAATAATATTCAACATAAATATGTTTTCTGTATACATATATCAAAATATTTTTCGGCTTTTCCGATAACCACGTAAACGCACATATTTCGCACATAATGAAGATATCGGTATAAAATTAGTCATGAATGTGTTTAAAGTAGATATGAAACACCCTACGAAATTTTTTTCGGATGGGTCTATAATTGGTCTCCCATATAAGGACCTCTTCCGAAAATCACTTAAATGCAAATATCCAATTAATATAAATAAGTTTTTTCGGATCGGTCCATAATTGGTCGTATCTGTCATATAAGATCCACTTCAGAAAATCGCATATTTCATTGATAAATAAAGATATCGGAATAAAATTCTGCATAAATAAAAAAATGTTCATGAGTATATCTTGTGTATATAAAAAATATTTTTTAAAAAATTTAGGATCAATGCATAATTGGCCATAGCTCTCATATAAGGTCCATTTCCTTAAGTCGCTTTTTCCAATATATTTCATTAAAATATAAGTATATACGGATAAAATCCGACATAGTGTGTTTTTCATCGATAAATGATTCTGCGAAATATTGTTCGGATTGGCCAATAATTGGCCGTGTCTCCATAAATTGTATATATGATTTTAAATGATAGTGCCCTCATCACGGAAGCACAATTTAAACTTTCTTAATTTATTAAATACGTATCTAGAAATATGTAGAGAGTAGCTTACTGGTGGAGGTGGAGGGTATTTAAGATTCGGCATGGCCGAATATAGCACTCTGACTTGTTTCTTATGGCGTTTATGTTGAAAGTAATGTCAACTTTTGTATTTTCTTTGACATATTTCAGAGCTTTTTCTCTCTTAATTTTTCATTTTTAATTTTAGACTTCATCACATTTAGTATGATAATTTTTTAATAAATATTTACTAATTTAAGAAGTACATTAATTTATATGTTTAATTCTAAAGTATTTCAATTAATCGTAATAATTAAAATTTTCTGATGTACATAATTTTTTATAACTTTAACATCACTGTTTTTTTCTTGTTTACATTTTTTTGTATTTTATGTCAGCTATTTATAGCTGTCTACAGGTTCATCCGCAACGTAACTTCAAACTAACCACTTACACAGATTTTCGTAAGCCAAAAACGAATCAGCTGATTCATCACGGAACGTAGAGACTAACAGAGCCTTCAAGTAGTAAAAAACAATATGACAGTGTTGTGTTAAAAATCAACTGTTAATAAACATTTAAGAAGGTTTTGTTAAGTGGTGAAATTTATTAAATAAATACCAGAAAGTAATTATCTTCAAGGATTATATAAATAAAACTAGCTTTTTGTACCCGGCGTTGCCCGGGATTTTAAATGATTTATAATATTAAATCTATAGATCTATGAATAAAATTAACATTGACTTTTTACCCTGAAATTAATATGTCGAAATTAAAATATATATTCAAAATATATAATTCAGAACAACTTTCACAAAATTTACCAAAAACACACATTTTCCCCTTTTTCAAAATTCTTTAGGCTTGAATGGTTAAAAATTACCTTTAAAATTTTTAATTTCATAAAGCAATAAAAATATTAATGCTTAAAATTTTGGATTTCTAATCATTTTCTCATTTAAAGCATAATATAAACTCTTCAAAGCATTTGAATAGGTACTTTACTAAAAATTGAGAAAGCTGAAACCAAAATATATTTCCTTAAGGGGTCTTCACACGATCACACTTGATCGTGTGAAGATGAAATTCTATCCGTAGTTCAAAAAAGAGAATAAATGTCGTATGATTTATACTTTTTGTGTTTTCACGATTGGTATAAAACAATAACAAAGTAAGATGGAAACAGCTGTTTCACTTTTTTTAATTTACATAAAAATACTTACATCCCTGAACTAATGCGACGAGGAGAGCCATACGAATGTCAAATTTTCCATCCGTATTTTCTGTCAATGTGTGAAGGTTTCATTACATATTGTGTTTAGACGATCCCATCTGTATCCTTCTACACAAAATTTTGGCATATCGTATTACTTGTGTACTCGTGTGAAGGGGGCTTTAGATAAATAATATTCATTGACTTAGCTTCCCAAAACAGTCTTGATGTTAGTGGTTCAAATTTCAAAACAGCCCATTTGATGTGTGTTTCAAATAAAATATTGATATTTCCATATAAATTTAAAATATTGAGTACATATAACTTTCCACAAATTCAAAAACTTCATATCATTTCTTCGGTTTTGATGTAATATACATCCTCCTATAAACCTAACCTAACCTCATATCATTTTAAAATTACAAAACAAAATACAACAACAACATACACGAATTAAGCAAAAGCCTGATATATGTAAATTTTTAGTTTATAAAAATATTAATATTTAAAATTTTAAGTATATAAGTAGAACTTACTTTTGTTTCTTCATTTACAATAATAATAATAATAATAATAATAATAATAATAATAATAATAATAATAATAATAATAATAATAATAATAATAATAATAATAATAATAATAATAATAATAATAATAATAATAATAATAATAATAATAATAATAATAATAATAATAGTAATAATAATAAAGTTAACACCGCTGGCAACACTGCCGCCTAAAAAATAATTAATTGTCAGCTCTTTCTATATTTTTACTTTTACACGCGCATCCGATCCGATTACAAAATTGTCTTCTTGCAATAATTCTGTAAGAAACTAATTTTGCACAGTCAGCGTCTGCATACTTGCACATGTAGGTGCAACGTGATCGATTCATGAGAATGAGCCAACAAAGCTGGCCTGAAATGAGCAGTCTTGGTTGCGGTGCGAATCTAATCGAACGTCGAGCTGAATTTTAACTCTTGAATTAATAATTAATATTTTGTCAATTTTAAAGTTAATAAAAGTAATAAGTTTTTAATGTCAAAAATCCTGTGAATGTTTGAATTGAATAAAATAAAAAATTGTGTAAATCAAATTGTGAGTGTCTGAATTTTTATTTATTTAAAATAAGGAGCCGTGGTTCGCTCTCAAAATTAATTTTTTTAATTCATTCCGTTTAAAATCCTTTAACTGGCGCCCGAGCAGGGACCCTGTTTAAAGGTACGGAGTCCTTGAAATAAAAAGTAAGAAATATTTCCCTCGGGAAATATATTTATAAAGTAATAACAGTCCTGCGAAATATACGTATCCCTCCAGGGCTTATAAAACAAAAAAGCTTTTATAAATATTAAAGGTTAACTCCTCCTTCGTTAATCCGGTACTCCTGGTGGTAAAAATAAAAGTATCACAGAAGGTTACCGAGGCGAACGTGAAGTGAACCGTACCATAGTAGGAATCCACGGAATATAGTGGTGGAGTTTCAAACTGGAATCATACGGAGCTTTCGCGAGGAGCAAAGGGTTTTAAACGGACGCGTCGCGCCGCGAAACGTAGCCAAGACTCATTGTAAAAGGGTAATTTATTTACCTTTCATCCCAAATATAATAATTGAAATAAAAAAATATATATAAATACAAAATTTTCAACAAAAGAAAAAGTAACTAAAAAAGAGAAAAAATAAAATACAAAATTGAAAGTGAAATAATTGTTGTACAAAAGAGAAGTTTAAACAATAAATAATTGTCCAAAAATAAATTGTTAAAGAAAAGTTTAAAGAATAAATAATTGTCCAAAAAGAAATTGTTAAATAAATAAATAATTGTCGAAAAGAAAAAAAAAAGAAAATATAATAAAGAATCGGAAATAAAGAATTTATTGAAATTTATTAAAATTTTGAAAAAATTTAAATCCCGCAAAGGGGAAAAGAATAAAAAATTCTTAAATAAAGAAAGTATTTAAAATATATTGAAAAATATTGAAAAAGAAGTTAGGTGAAGTGAATAGTGCGACGATCAAGGATTTTCAGCCAGAACTTCGGGTACTTAAGGTGAGTGAAATTTCTTTTTCCTTGTCAGTCAGTTAATAGCATAAGACCTAAGGTAGAATGGAAGAATTAAAAACAACAGTGATCACTATGACTGGAGCCATAAACAGATTTATGGAACAGATCAAGTCAGTAGAAGCTAGGATAGGGGCAATAGAAGCGAGTCTAAGCAATAATGCACTTGGACAAGTTTTGAGTAGGTTGGAGCATCTGGAAAATAGCCAGGATGTGACATATGTGTCGGAAGAAGGATCTCTCCAGCGACCACGTACGGAAACAGATTTGAAAGATATAAGCAGGTTGCCAGACAGCGTTAAGGAGCTAAGAACATTTGAGGGTAACCCAACTCAGTACGTTTCATGGGTACACTCAGTAGAAACAATCCTAAAAGGTTTTGAAATAGTAAAAGAAAAACCCATATACCGCGCTATTATTCAAAGCGTGCGCCAAAAAATTGTTGGTGCTGCGGACACAGCTCTTGTGTCTTACAACGTATTTGACAGTGATTGGGCTGAGATTAAAAGAATACTTTGGCTGCATTACGCAGATAAGCGTGATATACAGACTCTGGAACATCAGCTGAACCAACTCTCCCAAGGAAACTCGACCGTTGATGAGTTCTATTCAACGGTCAATCACCAACTATCCCTAATCATTAATAAGCTTAAGACGGAGTCTTACAGCGAAGAAACTATAAAAGCTCTAGTTGGAACTTACAGGAATATGTCATTGGACATCTTTATACGCGGACTAAAACCAGACCTTTCGCGAATGATTATCATTCAGCGTCCAGGAACGCTCCCGGAAGCATATTCCGCTTGTTTAGAACTACAAAACTTAACTATGCGAAACAACATTATTTATGCGAGAACTAAGCCTTATGAGTCCGTCTCAACAGAGCCAACTTATCGTCCCGGTCCTTCAAGACCACCTAAATCATTTCCACCACGATCAAGCTGGCAGAATCAAAGCTCTCGCCCTAGAAATTTCCAAAACTACAATAACGGTCCTAATTTCCAAGTGAACAAGTATTCCAATTATAATAGGCCCGCGTTACCACCACGGTATCCAGCCATTAAGCATGAACCGATGGAGGTGGACAGATCCATTCAATCGCGGCAAGTAAACTACATCAACAATCCAAGGACAGCCGAAAAAAGAGGTTCATATGAAATGAACACGAGGAATAAACAGCCCAAGCTTTACCACATAGAAACCTTTTCTGATGATGACCACATAGCTGAGAATGGTTTGGAAAATGATACTCGTCAAGAGGAAACCGTAGGTGAAGTAAATTTTATGGGAGAAGGCCCTCAAGCCTACCCTATATAGAATATCCTTCGGCTACTGGTGATCTTTTATGTTTTTTGATCGACACTGGCTCTAACAAAAACTTTTGCGGCCCAAAGTTATCACATGGTAGTATAAATTTAGTAAATCCAATAAAAGTGCGATCAGTTGGAGGAGATGTAAATATAGATAGGAAAGTGATTGGGCCATTCTTTAAATTTTTAGGAATAGATGAACCTATTCAGTTTTATGTATTGCCTGAATTAAAGGCATTTGATGGAATAATTGGTGACGACACCCTCAAGGAGTTAGATGCTTTAGTGGATAGAAAAGAAAATATTTTAGTTTTGAAAAATAGATATAAGATTCCGTTAAAAGAAAAAGAAGCTGCAGAGTCAAATTATATATTAGGTGATGAACATGTTCCAAAAGTTAGGACGAGAATTGAAGAGCTTGTTAAAAAATACACTCCACTTTTTGGACCACTTGATGGTAGTGAACTTGCCTCTACAAATGTTCAGGCAGAAATAAGAACAAGTACTGAAGAACCAGTTTATACAAAAAGTTACCCTTACCCAGTTTGTATGAGGGAAGAAGTAGAAAAACAGATCAACGAACTCCTTTCGGAGGGAGTAATCCGACCGTCCAAAAGTCCATATAATTCCCCTATTTGGGTCGTGCCCAAAAAACCGAAACCCAACGGCGAAAAGCAATATCGAATGGTAGTAGACTTTAAGCGTTTGAACGCCGTAACAATCGCAGATACCTATCCCATTCCAGACATTACGTCCACTTTAGCAAGTTTAGGGAAAGCGAAGTTTTTTACAACAATAGACCTTACATCGGGCTTTCATCAAATAGCGATGAAGCCAAAGGATATCCCAAAAACTGCCTTTTCCACAGCGAATGGTAAGTTTGAATTCTTGAGGTTGCCGTTTGGACTGAAGAACGCTCCTGCAATATTTCAGAGGATGATAGACGATGTCCTCCGCGAGTTCTTAGGAAGAATTTGTTTCGTCTACATTGACGACATCATCGTAATCGGCGAAAGTATAGATAATCATTTGAAGAACATAGATACAATCTTTGCACGGCTGCGGGAAGCAAATCTTAAGGTTAACCTCGACAAAACTCATTTTATGAAAACTGAGGTAGAATTTCTTGGTTATATTGTGGGGTCTGAAGGAATTAAAGCAGATCCTGCTAAAGTTAAATCCATCGAAAATTTATTGCCACCTACAAACTTGAAGGAATTTAAGAGTTTTTTGGGGATGACCTCTTACTATAGGAGGTTCATTCGTGATTATGCAAAGGTAGCCAAACCTTTAACAAATCTCACAAGAGGAGAATATGCACAGGTTAAAGCCACCCAGTCCAAGAAAGTGCCAATTACTTTAAATAATGAATCCTTAAAGTCATTTAACAAACTCAAATCTATGTTGACTACAGCCGAAATTCTTTCTTTCCCAGACTTCGAAAAACCGTTTAATTTGACAACGGATGCGTCTAACACTGCGCTAGGTGCCGTTTTGTCTCAAGGCGAACTTGGCAAAGACAGACCAATAGCTTACATTTCTCGATCGCTCAGCAAAACTGAGGAAATTACGCCACGAATGAGAAAGAAATGCTCGCCATTGTGTGGGCTTTAGACAATCTCAGAAACTATTTATATGGTGCGAAAAAGATCAGGATTTATACTGATCATCAACCCTTAACTTTTGCACTAGGAAATAGAAACTTTAATGCCAAATTGAAAAGATGGAAAGCGCGGATAGAGGAATACAACCATTAGTTGATTTACAAACCTGGTAAATCAAACCACGTGGCAGATGCGCTTTCAAGATTAAAAACCATTTCAAATCATTTATATCATTCCTCCACTGACACAGCAAGCGAGGGAATGGATATGAATTCGGTTGAAACTCTTACTGCTTCAGAAGGCCAAGAGGACGACGACCTTTCGTCAGTGGCAACAATTCACAGTGCTGAACAAGATGCCTCCGACTTGATGCCGCATGTTGAGGCACCCATAAATGTCTTTAGAAATCAGATTGTAATAGGAGTTGGAATGGATATGGCAGCTATTGAGGAGCCACATCGTGGATATACCAGACATTTCGTATCCTCAAAAGATTGGTCTAAGGAAGAACTTACAACTTTGCTCAAGGAAAAACTTCGTCCAAACATCGTCAATGGAGTAAAAGCACCGGAAAGTCTTCTTGGTGTTTTACAGGAAGTTTACATTGATAATTTTTCCGGGTATAAAATTAGAATTGCGCGAAAACTAGTCGCAGACATTACTTCAAAAGAACGCCAATTTGAAATAATAGAAACTGAGCATAGAAGAGCACGCCGTAATCCTAGAGAAAATGGAGAACAATATTATTTTCCGTATATGCGCGCTAGTATTAGGAAATACGTTGCCGGTTGCGATGTCTGTAATAAATGCAAATACGATAGGAAACCTCCTCAGATACAACGTCAACAGACGCCTGATCCTAAATATCCATGCGAGATTCTTCATATGGACATTATGGAGATTCAGGGACAGAAATTTGTAACATGTATAGACAAGTTTACAAAGTTTGCCAAATTTTTTAGTATCAAGGATAGATCTTTATTTCAAATCAGGAAAAAACTAATAAAAGTTTTGCATTATTTTACAGTGCCTAAAATTCTTGTCACTGACAATGAACGTAGCTTTTTAAGTCCTTTGGTTAAAACTTTCATTGAGTCATTAGGTATAAAATTATATCTCACGCCAACACAACGAAGCGAGGTGAACGGACAGGTGGAGAGGCTACATTCAACAATTATCGAAATCTATAGATGTTTAAGAGTTGAATACCCAGATCTATCAGTAAAAGAACTAATTGAAATCTGTCTTGATAGGTACAATAATACCATTCATTCGACAACAAAGAAAAGACCTCGTGACTTATTTTTTAATAGAATCAACGGTGCAAACTTTGAAAGGTTATTATCAGAACAAAAGAGAGTTAATACCGATCTCAGACATTTGCTTAAAAGAAACTTGGCAGTTCGCAATGCAAAAATGAATAGAAAAAGACAAAGCCCTAAAAAATATAGGAAGGGCGATAGAATTTACGTAGCTATTAAAACTATTAAGGGTAAAAACAAAGCTTTATATAGAAAGGAAGTAGTCGAAAAAGATAATAGGTTACCTGTGCTGACAAGGAGTGGAAGAAAAAGTCACAAAGAACATATAAAAAAATTGAATGGACAACGTCCAAGCAAAAATGTTGTTCGTTAAATAGTTACAGATCCTTCTTCGCCTCACTTATTCGAATAATTAAAACTTCAATAACTTCTTAAATATATAAAATAATAAAACAATTAAGAAAGATTGAAAAATAAAAAAATATATATAAAAATAAATAAAAGAAAAAAATGAAAAAAAAAGGGGGAAGGGTACTTTTATAAAAAACTACTACTAAAATTAAGACATATTAAACAACATTTAAACATTTAATTGTCATGACATCACCCCATTTTCAATTACATATTAAATTTATATTTTTTCCAGAAATTACATTTATTTTAATCATGCATTTCAAGTTTCTTTTGACCATACTCAACCTGATTGCTTTTGTGAGCAGCTTCCAAATCTACCAATACAAAACACCTGTGGTTTCACTCAAGGTTGGAAAGGGATGGATAGTCGATGCAAACTTTAAGTTAATTCACGTTATTAATTTGGAGGAGTATAGGGAAATGACAACCAATATATCATCTCTTATACTGAAGAACATTCCACCGAGTAAAAATAAAGAATTCATTTTGCACCACATGTCGCAAATGCAAGAACGCCTTGATGAACTGACAAATGCAAAAAGAAGATCGCAAAGATCAATCGATTGGATCGGATCGGCCTGGAAATGGGTAGCTGGAAGCCCTGATGCTACAGATTGGAACAGGGTACTTGAGAGCCAAGAGAATATCATTGCGAACAACAATGAGCAATATAAAATTAACAAAGAGCTTCAACAAACTACAAATCAAGCAGTGAAAAAGATTAATGAAATTGCCTCTAGATTAAATAACATTACGAGCGGAAAAGACTACACCTTATTAGAGCAGAGTACCATCAATGAAATAATTATCTTAAAGGACGAAATAAACGAAATTGTTCGAGCTTGTCAGTTGGCTAAGAGCGGAATTGCCAACACTAATCTACTGGATCAATCAGAAATAAATAGAATAATTGACGAATTGGAAACCTTGCCTTACAGCAATGCGATAGAAGCAGTGGAGTACGGAACGCCATCAATTTATACGAACGGCTCATCGCTTTTATACATCCTATCTATTCCAAAGCTTGAAAGAAGCTTCTATAATTTACTTCTTACTAGAGCCGCTATTGTTGAAGGAAAGCAAGTAGAATTGCCGTTTGAAAAGGTGCTTGTCAATGAAGCCGAGACTTATGGCATCAAGGGTAACTGTCTTTTAATTAATAATTCAACAGTTTGCAAAAGATCATCTCTAACTAAATTAGAAGACGAGGACTGCTTAAGCCGTATTCTTAAGGGAGGATCAGCAAGGTGCAAATATAGACTTACCCAGGAGGAAATTGTCGAATTGCTGAGTGACGATGTTATCTTTTTAACGAACTTTAAGGGTTTGGTTGAGTCAAATGACAAAACTGAATATCTGAATGGTAGCTATCTCCTGCAGTTTTCTAATGAGTCAATAGTGATAAGGAACCATACGTATTCAAGCAGTTCTATTACAAGGATTCAAGCCCTACCACCCGTACTAGCGAACGTAACTCATGACGACCTGCTGCTGGACATCAAATACGTCCATGGAGTGAGCCTGAACAATATAAACCGATTAAACCAGCTAGGAACAAAATTTGAAAGCACTATTGGAATCAACGTAATTATTACTGCCTTCATAATCTTTTGCGTTGGATGGCTTTGGTACCAACAAACAAAAAAATTGAATCTCCCAAAAGTACGAGTCCAACTATCAACAGTAGATTCCGAGATCTGCGGGACGCAGACATTTAAGGAGGGAGGAGTTAACACCGCTGGCAACACTGCCGCCTAAAAAATAATTAATTGTCAGCTCTTTCTATATTTTTACTTTTACACGCGCATCCGATCCGATTACAAAATTGTCTTCTTGCAATAATTCTGTAAGAAACTAATTTTGCACAGTCAGCGTCTGCATACTTGCACATGTAGGTGCAACGTGATCGATTCATGAGAATGAGCCAACAAAGCTGGCCTGAAATGAGCAGTCTTGGTTGCGGTGCGAATCTAATCGAACGTCGAGCTGAATTTTAACTCTTGAATTAATAATTAATATTTTGTCAATTTTAAAGTTAATAAAAGTAATAAGTTTTTAATGTCAAAAATCCTGTGAATGTTTGAATTGAATAAAATAAAAAATTGTGTAAATCAAATTGTGAGTGTCTGAATTTTTATTTATTTAAAATAAGGAGCCGTGGTTCGCTCTCAAAATTAATTTTTTAATTCATTCCGTTTAAAATCCTTTAACTATAATAATAATAATAAAATAATTTTACCGCGTTCCGTATTTCGTCCCTTTCTGATTTTTTGAATTGAAACTTCTATTTAAAGTTATATCTCTGTTTAAAATGTGTTAAAGTCGGCCCAGCCATTTATGTGTGGACCTTATAAGAAAATTTCTTCACAAATGTATTTCTTGTTATTTTATAAAGCTACAATTGAAATATCATTGAGTTATGTCAACATTTAAAAAATGTATAAAAAATGTGCCAAGAATGCAAAACATTCCCCTCTTACCATATTAAATACAGACTTCCCAAATGTATGTTGTTTAATAAAAGTTGCATCATTTGAAAAATAAATATTTAGAAAAAAACATGAAACTACCCTTTTTACCCAATTTAATTTAATTTTTCTAAAATATACCTTTTGACAGCAAAATGCTTCTCAAGTTTTTGCATATTTCCGAAAAAGTACCTAAACTACACATAATTACCAGTTTTTACCCGTTAAGTTTGAATTACCCACATGCCTATTTTCCCCTTCTGGTCCAACTTTCACAACGAATCTTTCCCAATACATATTTCTGACACTTTAAAAGCTAAATCAGAAGTATTTAGCTTTAAAACAGACAAAAACAACTTTTCAAGGACAAAAACAGTAATTTTGCCCGTTTTTCATCATTTCCCCCATTTTTACCCGTTTTATCAAACTGTCGCAACGGAACTTTGCTAATAAAAATTTCTTACACTTTAGACAGCTAAATCGGAGATAATTTCGTGTAGAATATACAAAAATCAGTTTTCAAGCACAAAAGTACCGATTTTCCCAGTTTTTCGTCATTTTCCCAATTTTGATGCCCGTTTTGTTCCAACTTTCGCAAAGCAACTTTGCTAATACATATTTTTGACACTTTAGAATGCTAAATCGAAAATATTTTCGCATTAGAATAGACAAAAATAAGATTTTATGTACAAAAGTACAAATTTTTCCCTTTTTTCGTTGTTTTTACCCATTTTTTTTACTCCCTTCTAGTCCAATTTTCGAGAAGTAATATAGCCTATTGACGCTTCCAGACATATATCTATCTATGTTCCAAATTTGAAGAAAATCGGTCCAGCCGTTTAGGCGTGATTGACGCACAGAGTGCAAAATGCTTTAATCTTTTATGCAAAATATAAAAATATATTTTTTTTTTTTGACGTGCAGTACATCTATTTTTTTTTCGATTTTTTAAAATGTTCTATATTAGGAAAATGTTCAATTTTATTGATATTTTATGCATTTAACAGAATTTAAAACTGCTTAAAATACAGTACTGATCAGAATTGGGATGCAAATATTTCAATTCGATTACCACTAATGTACACTTTCAAAAAAATATTTTTTAAGATAAATGCATTTTTGATGCAAATGCATATTGTGTGCATTTTCTACATTGTTCTCCATGTTTAACATATATTATAAGTGCATTATTGATAAATCTATAATTTTTTTATATAAAATGTTTATATTTTTGATGGGCATTTGATCTAACTTAAACTAAAAACAAGTTAGATTGCTATATTCGGCTATGCCGAATCATAAATACCCTCCACCAGCAAGCTACTTTTTTTTAAATCCCATTTAACTATCTAGTTTTTAGATAACTTGGCAAAATATTTGTTTCCGTATTGAGGGTACTAACATTTATGCATACGTCAAACTAATTTTAATTAGGTCGAGAAAAATGTATTAATAGGCCAGTTTAAAAACATTTTAATATAATGATTTATCTGTCAACAGAACATACCCATTTTGAACTTTATCCGGATATAATCATTTAATTATGAATTAAGTGATTTTCAGAAGAACTTACATGGGAGCTAAGACAACCTATGGACCGATCCGGAAAAAAAATTCCGTAGAATGATTTATATATACAAAATGCACAGTTATGTTTAATTTTATCCCGAAAACTTTGATTGTCAATGTGCATTTGAGTAATTTTCGGAAATGGTCCTTATATGGGAGTTGTGACCAATTATCGACCGATAAGGAAAAAATTTCGTATAATGATTTATATGCCAAAAAAATTCAAGTTGAATTTTACTACAAAAGATTTATTAATTAATGAAATATGTGCATTTAGGTGATTTTCGGAAGTGGACTTTATATGTATAGGAGCTATGATCTTACATAAAACATATTTGTGTCGAATTTTATCAAGATATCTTTATTTGATATTGAAATATGTGCGTTTAAGTGATTTTTTTGAAGTGGACCTTATATAGGAGCTATTGCCATATATGGATCAATCCGGAAAAAATTTGGTAGAATGATTTACCTATATCCTCACAAAACATATTCAAGTCGTACTTTATCCCGATAGCTTTATTATTTGAAGAAATATATGCGTTTAACTGAATTTCGGAAGTGGACCCTCTATGAGAGCCTATCCGGAAAAAATTTCGTAGAGTGACTCATATAAAGACAAAACATATTTGTGTCGAATTTTGTCAAGATAGCTTTATTTGAAAATGAAATATGTGCTTTTAAGTGATTTTCGGAAGTGGGCCTTATATGGGAGCTATGACCAATAATGGACCGATCCATAAAATGTGGTGGAATGATTTGAATGTACACAAAACACATTTTTATCGAATTTTATTCATTAGGTGATTTTCGGAAGTGGACTTTATACGGGAGCTATGACCAATTGTGGACGGACTGAGATCTACGTTTACAGTATGATTTATGTTCATATTACATTTGCATGTACAAAATTTTGTGTTGATACCGATATATTTGAGGGAGTTATTAACGATAAACTAATTTCCGGGAATATATACCTTTGTATGGGGAAATATTCGATCGATTGTAAAGATCTTGAACATAATTGATCACTACCTCGAAAAAATAATGTGTGACAAAATTCATCAAAATATCTTTATTAGTTTCTAAAAAAACTTCAAAAGAATTATGAAAAAAACGTAATTTTTTTCGAGGTAGTCTGAAATCTTTACTCACAACTTTTTACGTTGTGAACCGATTTTGCTGATTTTCAATACCAAACTGCTTAGGATAATAAATATTTTGGGTGAATTTGGTTGATTTCCTTTGCTTAGTTTTAACGTGAGCGTGTTTTACACAAACAGACAGACGGACATAGCTAAATCGACTCAGAATTTGATAAGGACCCAGAATATATATACTTCGTTGGGTCTTAGATGAATATTTCTTGGTGTTACACACGGAACGGCAAACTGATATATACCCTCTATCACCACTGATGGCGGTGGAGGGTATAAAAATTATTTTCAAAATATAGCGAAAAATGATGCTTCGTTTAATAAAAAAAAAAATATTGCAAAAAAATAGGTGCATTTGCATCAAAAATGCATTTATCTTCAAAAATATTATTTAGAAATGCATTTTGATGAAAGTGTACGTTAGTGGTAGTCTAATTTAAATATTTGCATCCCAATTCTGATCGGTAATGTATTTTAAGCAGTATTAAATTCTGTTAAATGCATAGAATATCAATAATATTTAAAAATTTCCCAATATAAAACATTTTAAAAAATCTTAAAAATTAGATACACTGCACGTCACAAAAAAATATTTTTATATTTTGCATAAAAAGCTTCAAATAATCGATTAATGTACTTTTAAAAAATTTTAAACAGGGAGAACGATTTCAAAAATGCATTCAAAAAGTGCATTTCCATAAAAAATGCACAATCTTAAACTTTTTAATATAAAAATTATATTAGATTGAAAGAGCAAAGTCATAGTATTAGATTGTGTTTTAAATCAAGAAAATCCGATATAAACTCTCAAAGATATGAACATTCAAAGTTTTATACCTTTTTATTTTTTGTAGTTTTCGAACAAATTAAAACCGCCACAAAAATTGCGTTTCTTCACATTTTTCAAATTAAACAAGTAAGAGTGTTATATTCGGCTGTGCCGAATCTCATATACCCACCATCAAACCGTATGCCGTAAAAGGAATGCTCCCCTATAAACATCAGCGTGATACTTGGAATATGGCTTAAGTCAATTATGGCCCGAGCTCTTTTGAACTAACAAAATATTAATTAAAAAAAAAACATTTTTATTTCAATTCTTAAGCCGTGAGCGTCAATTATGAACCGATACTCATAAAATTTTGTACATAGATTATGTATAGAACTTGTTTATGCAAAATTTCAGCGATATACTCGTATTTTTGAAATAAGGAACACTCGTAGTTATTAACCAAAACTCTTTCCTGAAGGGAACTTTTTGTGTATTACCAACACATTCCGCATGAAATTCGGAGCGAATTTCATAACCGTATTTCATAACTCATATTTTAAGCCAGTAATGATCGTTTAAGTAATTTTCTGAAGGGACCTTATATGGGCGGTAGGGTAAATTATGCACCGATCATCCCTAAATTTGGTGGAGAGATTTTGGCACGCATTAAACTTATGTGCGTCAATTTTCGTCACTCATATTTTTAAGCCAGTAATGAGCATTGTAGTTATTTGCAGAGGGGGACCTTATATGGGGGAAGGGTCATTTATGGGCCGATCCAAAAGAATTGGTACAGAGGTTTTGGCTCGTAAGAAACTTACGTGTGTAGCATTTCATCGCTTTACTCGTATTTTTAAGACAGTAATGAGCGTTTAAGCTATTTCCCAATAGGGGGAGTAGGGCCAATTATGGACCTATCCACATAAAAGTTAATAAAAAGATTTTGGCTCGCGAGGAACTTAATTGTGTAAAATTTTATTGCTATATTCATATTTTTTAGCCAGTAATGAGCGTTAAAGTCATTTTCAAAAGGGGACCTTATATGGGGGATAGGGTCATTTATGGGCCGATCTTAAAAAAAATTCCTAGATGGATTTTGGTTGGTAAGAAACTTACTTATACCAAATTTCATCGATATACTCGCATTTTTGGACCAGTAATGAGTGTTAAAGTAATTTTCTAAAGGGGACCTTATATGGGGGGTAGGGTTAATTATGGACCGATCCTCAAAAAATTTGGTAGACAAATTTTGGCTCACATGAAACTTATTTATGTCGAATTTCATCGCTATACTTGCATTTTAGGGCCAGTAATGAGTGTTAAAGTCATTTTCAGAAGGGAACCTTATATGGGGGGTAGGGTCATTTATGGGCCGACCCTAAAAAAATTGGTTAAAAGGTTTTGGTTCGTAAGAAACTTACTTATACTGAATTTCATCGCTATACTCGAATTTTTAGGCTAGTAATGAGTGTTAAAGTCATTTTCTAAAGGGGACCTTATATAGGGGGTAGGGTCATTTATGGGCCGATCCTAAAAAAAATTGGTAGAGAGATTTTGGTTTGCAAGAAACATAATTATACCGAATTTCATCGCTATACTTGTATTTTGAGACCAGTAATGAGTGTTAAAGTAATTTTCAGAAGGGGACCTTATATGGGGGGTAGGGTCATTTATAGGCCGATCCTCAAAAAATTTGGTAGAAAGATTTTGGCTCACATTGAACTTCTTTATGTCGAATTTCATCTATACTCTTACTTATAAAACAGTTATGCCCGTTAAAGCTGTTTTTTGGAGGTCCACTTGTATGGGGGCTATCCGAAAAAGTGGACCGATATTGCCAATTTTCAATACCAAACAAACCTTAACAATAGAGAATATTTATGCAAAATTTCAACTGTCTAGCTCCTCTCGTGTGGTCCCTATCGTGATTTCAACAGACAGACGGACGGACAGACGGACGGACATGGCTAGATCGTCTTAGAATTTAATAAGGACCCGGAATATATATACTTTTAAGGGTCTATGACCAATATTTCGATGTGTTACAAACGGAATGACAAAATCAATATACCCCCCATCTTTTTTGATGGTGGGTATAAAAACGGAGTTGTTTTATTTTCTACATAAAGGACATATGTTGATAATATGAAGAAAATTGAAAGACATGAGGTCAAAAATTTTCGGTTTTTCTGTGTTCTTTCCTGGAATTCATGATATATATTAGGATTAAAAAGTAAGTTGCCATATTTTACATTAAAATACACAGAAAAAAATTAAATTCGAAATCAAACAAAAAATTCATAAAGCCAAGTATTTATTTTACTAAAATAGGACCTATCACGAAATTCGTAAAATCAACTACTCAAATTCGTAAATTCTTTATTGAAAAAATTTCAGGATTTTTCTTATTAAAATAACATACTATTTACGAAAAATATTAATAAATATTCGCAGCATTTCCAAACAATTATTTTACTAAAACAATAATGCAAATTGTTTGTATTTGTACTGAAATTCAAGCAATTATTTTATCTGAAACAGATAAATTATTTATTGTGTTTTGGCAATAATAATACACAAAATTCCTTATTGATTCTATAAAAATTTTGTTAAAAAATATATATCGAATTTTAACAAAAATTTTACTAATTCTATAAAATTAAAATTTGTAGAAAAAAGTACTTACATATATACTTACAACAATTTTATTTCACGTTCTAGAAACTATTATTTTGTACTGTAAAAACTGAAACACTTATACATTAAATGTTATAAACCAAGTAAGAATTATATCAATTCATTTTAGTACATTCAAAAACTTGTTTTATTGTTGTATTCCCAGCGTTGCCAATTTAGCGCTTTTGGCGCTAGATTTAGCTCCTTTTAACAATCCAAAAGTCGCATTTTTTCCTCTTAGCGCTTTTTTGGAAAAAGGCGCTAAATTAGCGCTTTTTTTCAAGAAATGAAAAATCTTTTTAATAACATAAAATTATTCTAGTTTAACAATAAAGATAAAACGGAATAATTTTAGACAGTACTCTGCCGTACAAATTTATTAAAGTTCCTTATCCTAAACTTTCCATATTATGAGTAATTCAAAGATCTTTTAGTGTGATGAGTTATTTTAAAACTTAAATAAAAAATATTCACCTCTTTCGCCAAAAGAATTGAAATTTGTTTCTTCTTAAATTTCCATTCCCTTCGAAGGGAAAATTGATTTTGTTCGTAACAGCCTTTTATTGATCAGAAAATTCTATAAAAAATTCACAACAAGGGAAGTTTTTCACGTCAAAAAAGTGAAAAGTTTTAAATTAACTTAATTTTAGTTAGGTTAACTTGAACTTGAAATTAAAATTGCATTTCGTGAAAACTATTGATATTTTAATGAGAATAATACAAAAACAAGTAAGAAATTATAGTCGGGCGAGGCCGACCATATAATACCCTACACCTGTTACAAAAATAAAATTTCATAATAAAGCATTTAAGTTGAATTGCACCTTGCCTTGAATTATACTTAAGCCATTTATTGTTGAATAAAATTGTGAACATTTAAGTCAAATTTTGAAGGGGGATTTGTATAAGGGCTATGGTCAAATGAGACCCTATAATTATAAAATTCATGCGAGTCATCAAGGCTAGTATAGAACTTGGTTTTGCAGCTTTTTGTCGAGATACGAGTTTATTAAACATAATTATAAACTTAAAATCCCTATTCGTCGTTTTCAGTTGTATGGGGTCTAGTTGAAATAATGGACCGATGTTAACCATTTTCAATAAGCTTCGTCTCCGGTACCATAGAAGATCATCTGCCAAATTTCATTGAATTATCTTCAAAAATACGACCTGTAGTTTGATTAAAAGGTTTACAAGCCCTATTCGGGGGTTCAGTTGTATGGGGGCTAGATGAGAAAATGGACCGATGTTAACCATTTTCAATAGGCTTCGTCTCTGGGACAATAGAAGATCATGTGCCAAATTTCATTGAATTATCTGCAAAATTGCGACCTGTAGTTTGATTAAAAGTTTTCAAACCCTATTCGGGGGTTCAGTTGTATGGGGGCTAGATGAGAAAATGGACCGATGTTAACCATTTTCAATAGGCTTCGTCTCTGGGACAATAGAAGATCATGTGCCAAATTTCATTGAATTATCTTCAAAATTGCGACCTGTAGTTTGATTAAAACTTTACAAGCCCTATTCGGGGGTTCAGTTGTATGGGGGCTAGATGAGAAAATGGACCGATGTTAACCATTTTCAATAGGCTTCGTCTCTGGGACAATAGAAGATCATGTGCCAAATTTCATTGAATTATCTTCAAAATTGCGACCTGTAGTTTGATTACAAGGTTTACAAGCCCTATTCGGGGGCTCAGTTGTATGGGGGCTAGGTGAAATAATGGACCGATATTAACCATTTTCAATAGGCTTCGTCCCTGGGCCAATAGAAGATCATGTGCCAAATTTCATTGAATTATCTTCAAAATTGCGACCTGTAGTTTGATTACAAGGTTTACATGGACGGACAGACGGACGGACATAGCTAAATCGACTCAGAAAATGATTTTAAGCCGATTGGTATACTTTAAGGTGGGTATAGGACCAATATTATTGTGCGTTACAAACATCAGCACAAATCCAATATACCCTCCCCACTGAAGTGGTGTAGGGTATAAATAATTTTGATCGCACAAAGTTTGATTCACAAAAATTTAGCATTATTTTTTTATAACTTCACTGTGAAGGAAACAATTACTTGACGATTACTTCAGTTTTTTTTTCACAAAGTTTTGGCTCTTGGTATTTTTGAAAATGAAGAGTTTAATTAAAATTTATTATGGGGATTTTAAAAAAATCTCTGACTAGTTATTGAGATCTTGATCGATGATAGCAATTAGTCATTGAATAAGAAAATCGAACATATTTGTATTAACCTTAATTTTTTAAATTTCGTTCCCGAATCAAAATTCCAATTAAGGAGTAATTTTTTTAATAAACAAATTTTAGCTAAATACAATATTTTTTAAGACTGTGTAAAAATATAATTTTAGCGCTTTTTAGTGCGTTTTGAGTGAATGGACGGCGCCTTTTAGTATAAAATACTTGACAACACTGTGTATTCCATATGCTGACATATAAATAAAACTCATACAAAAACATTTATTGAACCAGTAAAAATGTTTACGGAAAATTAAATTTATTTCAATAAAGTGTTTGTTAGAAAATATTTTACTTCTGTGTGAAAATCAAACAAATTCGTTATAAAATCAAATAAGAATATTTATAAAAATCGAAATTAACTTTAAGCAAACGATTGTTAAGAAAAAAATTTTGCATATTTTTTCTGTGTACTATTTTAGGAATAAGTTAACAACCCATTTCCATAATTTTTAAACGAAGTCTAGTATGTTTAATTAAAAATGTTTATACCCTCCACCACCATCAGTGGTGATAGAATGTATATATAAGTTTATCATTCCGTGTGTAACAACAAGAAATCGGCCCATAATTTGTAACAGCTCCCATGTAAGGTCAACTTCCGAAAATCACTTAAATGCACATAACTAATTTAGAAATAAAGATATTGAAATAATATTCAAAAAACTATTTTTTGGATCTGCAAAATATTTTTTGGATCGGTCCATAATTAGGCATAGCTCCCATATAAGGCCCATTTCCGATAACCACGAAAACGCACATATTTAATAACTGAATGAAGATATCGGTATTAAATTAGTCATGAATGTGTTTAAAGCAGATATGAGACAGCCTGCGAAATGTTTTCTGGATGGGTCTATAATTGGTCTCCCATATAAGGCCCTCTTCCGAAAATCACTTAAATGCAAATATCCAATTAAGAAATAAAGATATTTTAAAAATAGGCTATACAAATATATTTTTTCGGATCGGCCCATAATTGGTCGTATCTGTCATATAAGATACACTTCAGAGAATCGCATATTTTATTGATAAATAAAGATATCGGAATAAGTATATTTTGTGTATATAAGAAATCTTTTTTTAAAAAAAATTAGGATCAATGCATAATTGGTCATAGTTCTCATATATGGTCCATTTCCAAAAGTCACTTTTTCCAATATATTTAATTCAATTATAAATATATACGGATAAAATCCGACATAGTGTGTTTTTTTATCGATAAATCATTTTGCGAAATTTTGTTCGGATTGGCCAATAATTGGCCATATCTCCATAAAAGGTATACATGATTTCTAAATGATAGCACCCACATCACGGAACCCCTTTAAAAGGGGTTTCATAAGAAGTAGCTTACAGGTGGAGGGTATTTAAGATTCGGCATAGCCGAATATAGCACTGTGACTTGTTTACTAATTCTTGTGTAGTTTTCTCAGAAACAACTAAAGATAATGGGATGAATTTTGACACACGTTATTTTCTTTGCCCATCAAATATACTCAAACTCAAAACAATCGATTCAAAATTTTCCATAGCCCCCATGCAAAGGTACATACTCTCGGAAATAGATTTATCGTTAATAACTTCGGCAAAAATACCAGTATCACAACGAAACTTCACACATATGTACATAATATAAACAGAAATCATAGTACCAACGTAGATCTGTATAGGTCCATTATTGGCCATAGCTCCCATATAAGGTCAACTTTCGAAAAATACTTAAATACAAATAACTATTTAAGAAATAATTTTATTAGAATAATATTCAGCATAAATATGTATTGTGTATACATATTCGCTCTGCAATATATTTTTTGGATTGGTCCATAATTGGGCATAGCTCCCAAATAAGGCCCATTTCCTATAACCAAGTAAACGCACATAGTTCATAACTGAATGAAGATATCATGAATGTGTTTAAAGTAGATATAAAACACAAAGCGAAATGTTTTTCGGATGGGTCTATAATTGGTCTCCCATATAAGCACCTCTCCCGAAAATCAGTTAAATGCAAATATCTTTTTAAGAAATAAAGATATTTTGAAAATAGGCTGTATAAATTAATTTTTTCGGATCGGTCCATAATTGGTCGTATCTGTCATATAAGATCCACTTCAGAAAATCGCATATTTCATTGATAAATAAAGATATCGGAATAAAATTCTGCATAAATAAAAAAATTTACATGAGTATATTTTGTGTATATAAAAAATCTTTTTTAAACAAAATAGTAGGAGCAATGCATAATTGGTCATAGCTCTCATATAAGGTCCATTTCCTTAAGTCGCTTTTCCCAATATATTTCATTAAAATATAAATATACTAGCTAAAACCCGGCGTGCTTTGTTACTCCTGTGGATATAAAATAAAAAATATTCAAAATGTATTGAAATCAGTGTTCGAAAAGAAACAGTACCTTATTCGTACGTTAACTTTAATGATCACATACCCTTCGTTTTTTTTTAAGTATGTGGTCGTATATATAAACAATATACACTACCCAGCAGTTCGACAAAGAGTCAATGCATGTATGCACGTAAAAGATAGTCATTTACACTAATGTGTAACCATATGGTTGACCCTAATTTCTATATAATGGGTTATTCGTCACCAACGTACTCTTCGTAAACGAGAGCGAAGACAATCGTCACTTTACTCTACCCTAGGTAAACGAGTGAGGGGACACTTAAAAATTGTTTATTTCCATTGTACTTTAGAATATAGATATTTTGCACATCTATTGGAGACACTATTATCATTTTCCACTAAAGTTTAACCATCTGGTTGTAACCTATTTGAGTGGACAGTTGTCACTTTACTGTCCCCCGAGTAAGAGAGGAGACACTTAAAAAAAAACTTAAGAATTGAATGTGAAGAGAAAAAGAAAAAACAAGTAGGAAAGTATAGTCGGGCATGGTCGACCATATAATACCCTACACCATGAGTATATTTAAAAAATTTTTATTTTTCACAAAGAAACTTTTATGTTGAATTTTACGTTAATTCCAAAATATTTAAGCAATTTATTGATAAAAAACAAAATTTCTAAATGAGGCTTTATATAGGAGTATAGGTCAAACATGAGCCGATCCTCATTAAATTTGGGAAAAGGATATATTTTTAAATAATAGTTAATTATGTTGTTTTATTGTGATACAAATGATTACAAGTCAATTTTAGACGTTTAAGACATTTTTTGAAGGGGGGTTTGTATGGAGGCTAGGGTCAAATAAAGGCCGATCATTACGAAAATCTGCAGTGTCATTTATACTTATGTATATAAAACTTATTTGTGCCAATTTTTAGAGAGATAATAGTATATTTGACGTAATTATGGGGGCTAGGTGAAATAATGGACCGATTTCAACCATTTTCAATAGGCTTCGTCCTTATGCCAAAAAACATGCTTGATCCAAATTTCATCAAATTATCTTGAAAATTGCGGTACAGGCCGCACAAGGTTTACGTTAATCGACTCAAAATGTAATTCTGAGTCGATCGGTATACTTAAAGGTGGGTGTAGGACCAATATTTTTGTGTGTTACAAACATCAGCACAAACGTATAATACCCTCCCCACTATAGTGGTGTAGGGTATAAACATGATCAGTTTTGTTTGAGCGCAAAGAACGCAACATGAACAGTTATACTATTTCATCACTTTTTAAGTTATTTGATTTTATTTTAGTTGACTTTAGTAGTTGTTTAAGAAAGTTCTCGCGAAAAATTTTGTTGTGTGAATTTTAAAATAGGAATGTTTTTAAGTAAATTTAAAAAATAGTAAAAGTTATGAAATTTAAATAAGAAATATTTACAATTTGGGAAGTGAATTTATTAAAGATGAGATTAAAACAAAAATTTTTGGCAGAAATTAGGCGAAAATTAATCTTTCTTTAATATAAGAAATTCTATTCTTTCAGAGTCATTTTTGTGTATTAATGAATTCCAAAGTTTAAAAATCCGATTTTACTGAAGATACAAATGAGCAGCAATAATAAAAATATTTATTTCAATATCTATTTAATCTAGAAATAAAAGTATTTTTTATACCCTCCACCACCATCAGTGGTGATAGAGGGTATATATAACTTTCTCATTCCGTGTGTAACACTAAGAAATATTCATCTGAGACCCAACAAAGTACATATATTCTGGGTCCTTATCAAATTCTGAGTCGATTTAGCTATGTCCGTCCGTCGGTCTGTCTGTGTAAAACACGCTCACGTAAAAGCGATTCTAAATAAATTAATGAAATTCGGCCAAATGATTCACTATTGTCCTAGGCAGTTTGGCATTGAAAATGAGCAAAATCGGTTCGCATCGGGAAAAGTTATGAATCAAAATTTAAAACAACTCCGAAAAATAAGCATTTGTAATTTTGATGTAATTTTCTCCAAAACTATGCAAGATAATTCCATGAAAATCATCATACATACGTTTCAACACAAGAGCTTGATTCCTGCTGAAAATTGCCATAATCGATCCACAATTTCATATACCTCCCATACAAAAGTCCGTATTCCCGGAAAATGAGTTTTTTGTTAATAACTTCCGTCAGAATGTTGATATCTTCACAAAACTTTACAAATTGAAATCTAATGTCAATGGAATTCATTCAGAGAAAAAATTTTCTGCATCGGTCCATAATTGGACATAGCTCCCGTACAAGGTCCCCTCCCGAAAATCACTTAAACGCACATAATTCATTACTTAATTAAGAAATCCATATAAAATTTGGTACAAGTATTGCTCTCACATACAGAAATATTACTGAGAAATTTTGTCCATAATTTGTTCCCGTACAAGGTCCCCTCCCGAAAATCACTTAAGCGCGCACAACTCATTACTAAATTAAGATATCCTTATAATATTTGGTAGAAGTATTGCTCATGTGCACAGAAATATTACTGTGAATTTTTTTTTCCGATCGGTCCATAATTGGTCATAGCTCCCATACAAGGTCTCCTCCCGAAAAACACTTAAACCACATAACTCATTATCAAATGAAGATATAAATATTTTTTCCATAAAATTTGGTACAAGTATTGCTCTTATATACAAAAATATTACTATTGAAGTTTTTTGTATCGGTCCATAATTGGTCATAGCTCCCATTCAAGGTCTCCTCCCGAAAATCACTTAGACGCGTATAACTCATTACTAAATTAAGTTTTCCATATAAAATTTGGTACAAGTATTGCTCATAATTGATCAGAGCTCCCATACAAGGTCCCTTTCAGAAAAACACTTAAAGGCACATAACTCATTACCAAATAGTTAAAGAAAATGGCGTTTGTAATGTTCAATAAATCTTGGAATTGTAACAGATTTAAGCTGTTTAAATCTTGGGGTTTTTCTATTTAAGACATGAGAAAACTTATGTCTACAAATATTTGAGCAGTTAAAAAAGTATTAATATAAAAGTAGCTGGTGGAGGGTATTTAAGATTCGGCTCAGTCGAATATAGCACTCTAACTTGTTTAAAGTGTTTTTATACCCACCATCAAAAAAGATGGGGGGTATATTGATTTTGTCATTCCGTTTGTAACACATCGAAATATTGGTCATAGACCCTTAAAAGTATATATATTCCGGGTCCTTATTAAATTCTAAGACGATCTAGCCATGTCCGTCCGTCTGTCTGTTGAAATCACGATAGGGACCACACGAGAGGAGCTAGACAGTTGAAATTTTGCATAAATATTCTCTATTGTTAAGGTTTGTTTGGTATTGAAAATTGGCAATATCGGTCCACTTTTTCGGATAGCCCCCATACAAGTGGACCACCAAAAAACAGCTTTAACGGGCATAACTGTTTTATAAGTAAGAGTATAGCGATGAAATTCGACATAAAGAAGTTCAATGTGAGCCAAAATCTTTCTACCAAATTTTTTGAGGATCGGCCTATAAATGACCCTACCCCCCATATAAGGTCCCCTTCTGAAAATTACTTTAACACTCATTACTGGTCTCAAAATACAAGTATAGCGATGAAATTCGGTATAATTATGTTTCTTGCAAACCAAAATCTCTCTACCAATTTTTTTAGGATCGGCCCATAAATGACCCTACCCCCTATATAAGGTCCCCTTTAGAAAATGACTTTAACACTCATTACTAGCCTAAAAATTCGAGTATAGCGATGAAATTCAGTATAAGTAAGTTTCTTACGAACCAAAACCTTTTAACCAATTTTTTTTAGGGTCGGCCCATAAATGACCCTACCCCCCATATAAGGTTCCCTTCTGAAAATGACTTTAACACTCATTACTGGCCCTAAAATGCAAGTATAGCGATGAAATTCGACATAAATAAGTTTCATGTGAGCCAAAATTTTTCTACCAAATTTTTTGAGGAGCGGTCCATAATTAACCCTACCCCCCATATAAGGTCCCCTTTAGAAAATTACTTTAACACTCATTACTGGTCCAAAAATGCGAGTATATCGATGAAATTTGGTATAAGTAAGTTTCTTACCAACCAAAATCCATCTAGGAATTTTTTTTAAGATCGGCCCATAAATGACCCTATCCCCCATATAAGGTCCCCTTTTGAAAATGACTTTAACGCTCATTACTGGCTAAAAAATATGAATATAGCAATAAAATTTTACACAATTAAGTTCCTCGCGAGCCAAAATCTTTTTATTAACTTTTATGTGGATAGGTCCATAATTGGCCCTACTCCCCCTATTGGGAAATAGCTTAAACGCTCATTACTGTCTTAAAAATGCGAGTAAAGCGATGAAATGCTACACACGTAAGTTTCTTACGAGCCAAAACCTCTGTACCAATTCTTTTGGATCGGCCCATAAATGACCCTTCCCCCATATAAGGTCCCCCTCTGCAAATAACTACAATGCTCATTACTGGCTTAAAAATATGAATGTGACGAAAATTGACGCACATAAGTTTAATGCGTGCCAAAATCTCTCCACCAAATTTAGGGATGATCGGTGCATAATTTACCCTACCGCCCATATAAGGTCCCTTCAGAAAATTACTTAAACGATCATTACTGGCTTAAAATATGAGTTATGAAATACGGTTATGAAATTCGCTCCGAATTTCATGCGGAATGTGTTGGTAATACACAAAAAGTTCCCTTCAGGAAAGAGTTTTGGTTAATAACTACGAGTGTTCCTTATTTCAAAAATACGAGTATATCGCTGAAATTTTGCATAAACAAGTTCTATACATAATCTATGTACAAAATTTTATGAACCATGAACCCATTTGGAGATTACCATCCATTGACTACTTTTGACTACCTCTTGAGAGTCTCAATGTAGACTGTAGAGTGACTATTGTTTTCCTCGTAGGACAAGCCCATGTTAAAATGGTTGGTCATTTGGGTGTCGGTTGGCTAGAAGCCACCATTAGTGGTATGTCAAGTGGTTAGTTCGGGACTGTCCCGTCGAACTGCTGGGTAACTCTAGATCGATTCGTTTGCGTAGTGTGCGCTATGTTTTGGGTATTTACCGCTAAGGTTTTAGAGGAGTTTTAGCGTACTTTTTAGTGCTCTTTTACCGCACACGTAGTGTACACTCTTTTCCGTTCACGTAGTGTACACTTTTACCGTACACGTTGAGGACATTTGTAGCGATCATGTGCGTTATTATGTGGGAAATGTGTGAAGTATTTTATTTGTTTCGTACATTTATAGTGTACTCATACAAACTGATTTAGTTTTATTTGCATGTTTAGAAATATGGGCATTTCCATCGTGACGGTCGTACGTTTTAAAGAGATGAAAAATATATATATACATATATAATTTTTAAAAATTCTTGTATTTTTATATATGGCTTCAATAGCTCTATAACTGGTCGGAAGAAGAAATTGAAAGATCTTAATGGCCCTAAGATATAAGTAGTTAAAGTGCGTGACGTGATGTGACAGAAATAGAAGTTGTTATTTCTTTTTGACAAAAATATAAAAATCTGCGAGTTTCACCTGGCTATTTGGTTAAAACCTTTTTTGTTGGAATTTGGAATATTTATTGATTGTTTGTCAGCTTTCAGAACTAAAAAATTGTTTTCAGATTTTTTTGTACAAGCCGTTATGTGTGACTTGACGTGACATGACGTGATGTGATGTAACAAAAATTTCCAATGATGAAATTTGCAATATTATTTGGACGGACATTGTTGAAAGTTTTTGGAATCGGAGAAATATTTCGACTATTTAATAACATTTTAGTTGAAAATAGCTCCCGTATAAGAATAATATAAGAATTAACATTAATTAACATAAAACTTTTAAAAATGCTTATATCACCATAAAATTCAACACAAATAATTTTGACATACACAAAAATCGTTCATCCTAATTTTTTTAAAAATTGGTCCATGATTAGGCATAGCTTCCATATAAAGCCCATATTTGATATACCCATAAACTTGGATATATAACTAAAATTTCGCCATCCTGATAATACAAACACACAAATGTACAACTACTGACCCTTCTGATGATAATACAATAATCGGTCATAACGCCCATATAAAGCCGATATCCGAAAATCACTTTTTTCCATATATTTCTTAAAAATATCATTTCTTGAATTTCTGTGCTTTTTCTTCCACTTATCAACTAAAAAATCATAACTATCACCTAATTGAATAAATTGCATAAATATCACATCTTTTTAAATAACAATATTTCACAATTCGAAGGTTGCACTTGAGAAAATTTATGTAATGTGACGTGACGTGACAGAATTTGAAATTCTATAAAAAATAACCCCGCTTAGAATATTTTTTCTTTTAAATTGAGTTCTATATACTAAATTTGATTTAGATTCAAAGTTTTGAATATTTCTGAAAACCAACTAAAAAGTTATCGGGATAAATCCTGTTTCAACGTGACGAACGTGACATTTAAAAGTCTATGAAAGAAAACCGAAAATTTGCCTTTTAAGGATCTTTATCTTTTTATATTTGTATGTTTTAAGATAACTATTATTCCAACAAATATTTTCCGATAAAAGTCCATTTAAATATCAGCCTTATGAGAAATAAAATAATAAAAACTATTAATAGCAAATGCTACTAAAGGTGCAAAAATATGCCTGAAATATTATTGTAACTTTTAATTCCGATTTCTCATCATAGTGGTTAAGAAAAGCTTTGGGGTCTTTAATTTAATAAAATTTGAATCTTTTTCTATAATAATAGAAGTTGAAATTTTATTTTTGATAACTTTTAGTTTTTGAGCCACGGTGGACTTTTAATTAATAGCAAATGCTACTAAAGGTGCAAAAATATGCCTGAAATATTATTGTAACTTTTAATTCCGATTTCTCATCATAGTGGTTAAGAAAAGCTTTGGGGTCTTTAATTTAATAAAATTTGAATCTTTTTCTATAATAATAGAAGTTGAAATTTTATTTTTGATAACTTTTAGTTTTTGAGCCACGGTGGACTTTTCGGTGGAAATGCCCATATGTATGTACATGTTCCTTTATTTGTTTGATGTTTGATTTTATTAAAAAAGTTGTATATTAACTTTTTATTCAATATCCTAATATATATTATAAATCTCTTTGTAAGTCTGTTCGTTTGTTTGTTTGTTCGTCAATCACGCCTAAACGGCTAGATCGATTTGCTTTAAATTTGGAACATAGTTAGATCTATGCTTGGAGAGTGTTATAGGACATTTTTTTTTCAGAACTTGGACTAGGAGGGGGCAAAAGCGGATAAAATGGGTGAAAAGCGGGCATAATTAGTACTTTTAAGCAAAAACATTTTCGATTAAACTACTTAATTTGTTAGATATATATATTAGCAAAGTGCCGTTGCGAAAATTGGACCGGAAGGGGACAAAAAATAGGCGAAAATCTGACAAAATTAGAACTTTTGTGCTTTAAGAACGAATTTTTTCTATTCTAAAGCCAAAATATTATAAACTATGATTTTGATAGTCTCACACATATGTACAAGTTATGGAAACAGCATGAAAATGCTCTTATACAAATTTACAAAACTGTCTTAAATAAAACTACCCTAAATAAGTTTCACTGAACCTGAAAATTATTTGCTGACAGTTAATAAAATATTTATAAAAAATTGTTTACAAATAAATTCGCTGAACATTAAAAATATAATATCAATTTACAAATAATTATGTTGCAATTCAATATTATGTTTTTATTAATTAATTGATGATTGTGCTTCTTATTAGGTATAAGAATTAAGAAAGTGCAGAGTTAATTGTAAGACGCGGTATAATTCATAGTGTTAAGTTAATAATGTAAAAGTGAAAGTGAAAATAAAAATATTTTTTTTTTTTTTTAAATATAAACTAAACATTTTAATTGGGGGCTCAACCGGGATCCTTCTTTAAAAAAGGGTACAACAACAAAGGGTACAAGTATCCTTTAAAAAGGAGAAAAAATTAAACAAATGAGTATCCTTTAAAAAGGAGAACAAATTCAACAAATAAGTATCCTTTAAAAAGGAGAAAAAATTCAACAAATAAGTATCCTTTAAAAAGGAGAAAAAATTCAACAAATAAATATCCTTTAAAAAGGAGAAAAAAAATCAACAAATAAGTATCCTTATAAAAGGAGGAAAAATTCTACAAACAAGTAATTCTACATATAAAAAATATTCCTAGAAAGAAAAAAAAGGAGGAGAACAAGTTCTACACAACATTTTACAACTGCGAAGAAATCCGGAGTAAACCAGAGAATTTAAATGTAAGATTATTTTTATATTTATTTTTTAAGATTTTTGTTAGATATATATATTAGCAAAGTGCCGTTGCGAAAATTGGACCGGAAGGGGACAAAAAATAGACGAAAATCTGACAAAATTAGAACTTTTGTGCTTTAAGAACGAATTTTTTCTACTCTAAAGCCAAAATATTATAAACTATGATTTTGATAGTCTCACACATATGTACAAGTTATGGAAACAGCATGAAAATGCTCTTATACAAATTTACAAAACTGTCTTAAATAAAACTGCCCTAAATAAGTTTCACTGAACCTGAAAATTATTTGCTGACAGTTAATAAAATATTTATAAAAAATTGTTTACAAATAAATTCGCTGAACATTAAAAATATAATATCAATTTACAAATAATTATGTTGCAATTCAATATTATGTTTTTATTAATTAATTGCTGATTGTGCTTCTTATTAGGTATAAGAATTAAGAAAGTGCAGAGTTAATTGTAAGACGCGGTATAATTCATAGTGTTAAGTTAATAATGTAAAAGTTAAAGTGAAAATAAAAATATTTTTTTTTTTTTAAATATAAACTAAACATTTTAATTGGGGGCTCAACCGGGATCCTTCTTTAAAAAAGGGTACAACAACAAATAAGTATCCTTTAAAAAGGAGAAAAAAATCAACAAATGAGTATCCTTTAAAAAGGAGAACAAATTCAACAAATAAGTATCCTTTAGAAAGGAGAAAAAATTCAACAAATAAGTATCCTTTAAAAAGGAGAAAAAAAATCAACAAATAAGTATCCTTATAAAAGGAGGAAAAATTCTACAAACAAGTAATTCTACATATAAAAAATATTCCTAGAAAGAAAAAAAAGGAGGAGAACAAGTTCTACACAACATTTTACAACTGCGAAGAAATCCGGAGTAAACCAGAGAATTTAAATGTAAGATTATTTTTATATTTATTTTTTAAGGAATATATTTAACTTCAAAACTGATTAATTACCTTATAAAACAATATCCTTTGTATCATATAATTTTTGTATTTGTTGTATTGATTGTGAGGCTTAAAAATGGCTTATTCAATAGAAAGTGTAGTGGACAATTTAACGGACGAAGAATTGAAATACTTAACTAATCACAGGACACTAGATATAGTTGACGAAGAATTAGAAGAACTAGAAAGAAAATATAGTATAGACGACTCAGTTGAATTTACTAGACTATTTAGGAGTATGACAACAAACAATATGGACACAGAACAGGTTTTACGACTAGTTACACAATCTACGGCACCACTCCTAAGAGAGTTGAAATTGCTGAAGGTAAACTTTGACAGACTTACAGTCACAAATACTGTTACTGAATACAGACAGGAAACTATTGACGAAACCAAACGATGCGACGGAAGTTTGGACATTATTAAATCCCTTCCAAATTTTAATGGTAAGGACAATTCGTATGTGAGTTGGCGAGAAGCAGCAAACAATTCAATGAGTCTTTACGTTAGGGGTAGTCTTAGGTACTTCGCGGCATTGACTATTTTACGCAATAAAATATTAGATGATGCAAATGACACTTTGACAAATCATGCTACTGTACTCAATTTTGATGCTATTATAGCTCGTTTAGATTTTGCCTATGCCGACAAAAGGCCAATTCATATTATTGAACAGGAATTAAGTATTATGAGACTGGGTTCCATGACTATTTTAGATTATTATAACGAAGTGAATAAGAAACTGACCTTATTAATAAATAAGACAATAATGACTCACGGTTCAAATTCTTCTTTGAAAAATGAATTGAATAATAAAAATCGTCAATATGCTCTCAGGGTTTTTATTACTGGATTAAATCCGCCATTGGCAAATATTCTATTTTCAATATCACCTTCTGATTTACCTAATGCCTTAGCCAAGGCTCAGGAACTAGAAGCTAATCATGTTAGAGCTAATTTTGCAGTTCAATTTAACAGAAATCAATTCAATAGCCAAAATCCAAGAAATAACCAGAATGTTTTACGATTTCCTCCCAGAAATGACAATAACAATTATCAGTACCAAAATAATCGACACATACGTCAGGCAAAGCCTGAACCGATGGAAATCGGCAGATCAGCAAATCTTGCTGTCAACACAAATAAAATTCCTCAAAATGGACAAACTCAAAATTACACTCGAGGACCACAATTCGGTCAATGGCAACAACGACCACAAAACTCCAATCAATTTTTTCAAAGGCCTCAATTTAATCATGGCTTAAAAAGACAACAACCGAGTGGACAGTTTAGTTCTCAACCAAATAATAAGGCACAAAGAATAAATAATTTAAATGAACCTGCTTTTTTAGACATGACCCCGGATTGCCCTATATTATCAGAACGGGAGCATCCGGAAGAACTTACAGAATTTTAATTGACAGTGGGGCAACCAGTTGTTACTGCAGCCCAAATGTCCTTACTAACAGGAAAGAAAGACTTAGTTCTTAAAAAGAGAATTAAAAGTATAAATGGATTTACAATTATTGACCATTTCTACGATGCAAGACTTTTTGGCATAAGAGAGAGATTCTATGAAATTCCCAACTTGGAATCTGATTTGTTAATAGGATATAATTTTTTAAAAAAAGCAAATATTAAACTTGATTTTGAAAATGGCTCGATTACTTGTGGCAATAAAATCGATACATTTTTAAATTTCAATAAACCTACGTCATTATCTAGTAGAACTATTAATGATAATAATCATAGAAGGGAAATTGAGGAAAATATTATAAATAGAATTACCGACTCAGGAAATAATCTTGAGGACAAACTTTTTGTAGATGATACTCTCAATCATGAGGAAAATACAATTGATAGTTTAGAAAGTGAAATTCGTAAGGTAATAGATAATTTGCATTCAAAAATTAATACAATTTTACCATTTAGAACGGATAAAAGCTGAGATACGTACAATTGCTGAAACTCCTATATGGAGTAAGCAATATCCCTATCCCCTCTCAGTGAATTCATTCGTAAATAAAGAAATACAAAAACTATTAAATGACGCAATTATACGTCCCAGTAAAAGCCCTTACAACTCCCCAATATGGGTAGTTCCAAAAAAGGAATTAATGAAGATGGGACTAATAAAGTGCGAATGGTAATCGATTATAAAAAATTTAAAGGAAAACACCATATCATATAAATATCCGATACCGGATTGTAACGTTATACTTTCAAATTTAGGAAAAGCAAAATACTTTTCCACCATTGATCTCGAATCCGGCTTCCATCAAATTTTAATGAAACCGGAAGATATTGAGAAAACTGCATTTTCCATAAATAATGGAAAATATGAATTTATTAGACTAGCTTCCGGATTAAAAAATGCAACAAGCATTTTCCAAAGCGCCATGGATAACAATTTAAGAGACTATATAGGGAAATTTTGCCATGACTATATAGATGGTATAATAGTTTACTCTGAAAATTTAGAACATAAAAAACATTTAAATATGGTAGTCCAAAGACTTAGGGATTCTAATATGAAAATCTCCTTGGAGAAATCGAATTTTTTAAGAAAGAAGTAGTGTTTTTGGGTTATATTGTTGCCCATGGAATAATTAAAACTGATCCAGGAAAAATAGAGACTATAGTAAACTACCCTGAACCTAAAACTCTTAGACAATTGAGAGGATTTCTTGGTATAACTGGATACTATAGAAAATTTATAAAGGACTATGCCAAGATTTCAAAACCATTAACAAAATATCTTACTGGAGAGAATGAAAGAATTTCACAATATATTTCCAAGAAGACAGCAGTAGAATTCGATTTAGAGGCAAAAACCGCTTTCAATAGATTAAAAAATTTGTTAACTAACCAAGTTTCACTATCGCAACCTGACTTTAATAAAAAATTTACACTGACAACTGACGCGTCTAACGCAGCAGTTGGATCTGTCTTAACCCAAGAGGGTAAACCTATAATTTTTATCTCAAAAACACTGACTTCTACTGAACAAAATTACGCTACAAATGAAAAAGAATTATTCGCTATAGTTTGGTCGTTAAAGACCTTGAGAAATTATTTGTATGGTGTTGCAGATTTGGAAATACATACTGACCATCAGCCACTAACAGTTGCAATATCTTCTAAGAATCCAAATGCAAAACTTAAGAGGTGGATGTCTTTTATAGAAATTTGTTTATAAGCCGGGTGCGACAAATATTGTAGCAGACGCACTTTCCAGACAGGTTTTGATTAATATTTCTGACGACGAGTCTTTACATAGTACACAACATTCTGCCGAAAGTAGTGAAGAACTCACTATTAAGGAAACTTCCAAACCACTTAATGAATTTAAACAACAAATTCTTTTAAGCAGGGCCAATTTCACATTGACATTTTTTATGCCCAAAATTTTAAATTCCTTACATGTATTGACGCTTATTCAAAATTTCTCGTAATAAAGCAAATAGAAGACAAAACAAATTTAGGCGAAAAAATATTGGACATATTGCAGACCTTTCCCGCAGCAAGGAAAATAACGTTAGACAATGAACCAGGCTTTAAGACACCTACATTTCAATCCTTAATGCAAAGATTAAGAATTCAATTATATTTTGCTGATCCCAGGCATAGTACTACTAACGATCAAGTAGAAAGAGCACACCCAACCCTGATCGAAATAGCAAGATGTTTAAAAGAAGAATATCATCTTTTAGACACTGTTGAGATCTTTCATAGAGCAGCTCAACAGTATAATCTCTCCATACATTCTGTTACAAATGAGAAACCATTTGAAGTGTTTCACAATAAAGTTAATCATGAAAAGCTGCGTAATAAATTATTGGAAGCTCAGACTAGAATGCTACAAAGAAATAACCCTACTCAGATCAGAACATTTGAGGAAAATGAGGAAGTTTATGAAAAATTAATAGGACAAAGGGATAAATTACTTCCACGTTACAAGAAACAGAAAATAAAGGAAGATTTAGGAAATAAGGTTAAAGTTTATAGTAAAAATAGAATTATTCATAAGGAAAATATAAAAAATTTATTTTATCTTACAGAAAATGTTAAAATTGCTTATTTTACTGGCCACACTCACAAACTGCAGACCTGAGGTCCAAATACTAGACTATTCAAATTCTCAATTAATTTCAATACACACTGGACTGACAAGATTGCAAGACGGAAATTTTAAATTAATACATTCCATAGATTTGGACAAATATGAACAAGTAATTACAAATTTAAAAGAGGAAATTCGAAGGAAAATACCTTCAAGCAACTCCATACTTCCAATAATCGACCATGAGATTGAACAGACTCGACTGCAACTAAACAATATGAGACCAAGACAGAAACGTTCACTAGACATTTTAGGGACAGCACAGTGGGAGAAATGGTCAATCTGATGGATCTTTATTTATATCTTTATAAATAGTGATCTGATCTATTAGAAATGTTCAGTGAAATTATAGCCAAGGACATGGTCTTTAAAAAAAATTTTTTTGGGACATGCCACTTTCGTACAGGGTGCGCCATAAAGTGTTGTATCGGTCACCCTCGGTTGTTCATATATTTAATAGTAGTAATATGTTTATAATTTTTGTATTTCATTCGATTTGAACACTTTTTGAAAACGATATTGATATTTGGACTTATACCCTACAGTCAGTATGCACCGAAACTATTACTATTTTTTATTTTATTTTTGTATTTTAATATTTAAAACGTGGTTTATTTTTTATTTTTAAAGTATTTACGTTAAATTCTACGTTAATTCCTAAATATTAAGGCAATTTAATGGTGTACAATTTATTTTTTGAAAAAGGCCATATATGGGGACTAGGGTCAAACATAGGCCAATCTTCATTAAATTTGGTGGGGGTATTTATGTTTATATTAAAGTTATTTTTGCTAAATATAATCGACACACTAGTATTTATATGGGAATTATGGATATTTAAGTCATTTTATGAAGGGACTTTGTATGGGGGGTAGGGTCAAATGTGGTCCGAACATTATGGAAATGGACAATGTTATTTAGGCTTATATATAATTTATTTGTAACGACTTTTGTAGAGATACTAGCGTCTTTAAAAAAATTATGAGCTAAAAACCATATTCTAGATGTCCGTTTGTATGGGGGCTAGGTAAAATAATGGGCCGATTTGAACAATTCTCAATAGACTTCATCCTTCAGCAGAATAGTGTCATGTATGGCTGTTAAAAGTTTTTTTGTTGGTACTGGTCCACTGTACCAAATGATAAAAGTGTGCGTTTTTTCATTTGGAACACTCATTAAAAAACGTGATAAGTCAAAAATTGCAAAAAGTTGCAGCTAATTTTCTTACTTGACATAGAAAACAGACCAAAAAAACTAATTAACTAAACGATAGAGCGAATCTTGTCGAATCCACCCAACTTTTATTCAACAGAAGATTATGTTACACATAATAAAACACTCTCCTACAAAGGTCATTTTGTGTACCACAATTCAGAACTAACCCGTACAAGCAGAGGCCACAAACCAATTTTTTCCCTTAATAGATTCCCAATAATTTCAATTAAACCACTAATCCAAATAAAAAAATCTAAACTTAAGATTTTATGTGTAATCAAACTTAAACTGTAAAAAAGTGAAAAAATAATGAATTCAATTGCTAAAAAATATGCAAAGTTTGAAAGCTCACTAATGTGTGAATATTGCGAGTAAAATGAAATTAAAAAAATCAAAAATCACTTGGTTTCTTAGTTACCAGAAAATTAAAAAAAAATTTCAGAATTCTCAAATTTAAAATTTCCTTAAAGCGACACCAGATTGGCCATTTCTCCCACTGTGGACAGCTTGGAAATGGTTGGCAGGAACACTGGACCATGACGATCATAAAATAGTACTTTACAAAATAAATAACATGTTAGAAAACACGAACAGACAACGAATAATAAACAGGGATACCGTCACAAGACTAAACCTAATGACTAATATAACAAACGCAATCCTAAAGAAAATACAGACTGAAGATGACTTTAGAAAGGAATTTGAATAAAATTTGATTTATACATTAAAATTAATAAAAAAAGAAATATTGAACATTCAATATGCTCTACAATGGGCCAAAGCAGGAGTTATAAATACCTTTATATTGTCCGAGCCAGAAATTGACGAAATTAAAAAACAATTAGACTATGAACAATTTCCATATTCCAATATCGATGAAGCTTTAGAATTTTCAGATATTAGAATTGCCTCAAGCAATACAACAATCATTTATATAGTAAATTTGCCTACTATTAATAAACAAATTTGTGAAAATATTGTAATCAAACCGCTAAAAAGACATAAAACTATAATAAGAATTGGAAAGGAAAATATTGTTAAATGTAAGAATGAAATTTTTGAAATGAAAACTAATTGCAAAACCTATAATAAGCAATCAATATGTAACAATAGAAATCTTTTAAATATTACAAACACAAATTGTATTCCAAAATTATTGTCTAGTGAGAATCACAATTGTACAATTATAAATAATCAGCACGTCCCAACCATTGAAGAAATGAAACCTGGAATAATCCTGTTAAATCAATACAATGGTTCTGTAAGGATCCCTAACGCCAAACCATGGAACTTATCAGGAAGCGTTTTAATAAAATTTCATAATACCACAATTAATTTAGACGGTATTGATTATTTTGCAATGGAAGTACATGATTGGAAACCGCTTCCACCCATTCTGCAATTAACATCTAACAAAACAGATATTGAAGAAATTCTTTCTCTTCAAATGATGAAAGAAGTCCAGTTGACCAATGTTCAGGAATTAAGCTCATTATCAACCGAAGGAAGAATTGAGTTTTCTTTAAACATAACACTTTCAATGACAGTAATCATAATTATTATTTACACTATATGGAAACAAAAAGACAAAGCAAATTCCACAACCAATAATCAAGGAACTAAGCCAACAACTCCACATCCTGAGAATCCGCCAGATAGACAACAAGTTATTAGAACATTAAAACAAATTTTCCAAAATGATTCAATCGGGACGATTCAACTAACAAAAGGGGGAGTTATGGAAACAGCATGAAAATGCTCTTATACAAATTTACAAAACTGTCTTAAATAAAACTGAACCTGAAAATTATTTGCTGACAGTTAATAAAATATTTATAAAAAATTGTTTACAAATAAATTCGCTGAACATTAAAAATATAATATCAATTTACAAATAATTATGTTGCAATTCAATATTATGTTTTTATTAATTAATTGCTGATTGCGCTTCTTATTAGGTATAAATATGACACTTAGAATTAAGAAAGTGCAGAGTTAATTGTAAGACGCGGTGTAATTCATAGTGTTAAGTTAATAATGTAAAAGTGAAAGTGAAAATAAAAATATATTTTTTTTATTAAATATAAACTAAACATTTTAATTTACATATATTTAGAAATCCCAGCCTTAGGGGATAAAAGTGAAATCTGTATTTGCTGTGTAAAGGGACTCAATAAATGCATATTTTCAGACAATTCAAACTACTACAAAAAATAAATAAATCAAATAAATAAACAAATAAAAATTTATAGTTGGGCATGGCCGAACATATATTGCCCTACACCAGTGATTATGTTACAAATGTTGATTATTTTTTTAATAATAAATCATTTAAATTAATGTTTACCTTAATTCAGAAATATTTTAAAAATTTATTGACAAAAAAGGGATTTTCTAAAAGAGGGTTATATGGGGGTAGGTGGGTTAATATAGGCCTATCCTTATAAATGTTGGTAAAGGGATTTACGTGTACATTAAAGTTATTTATGTAGAATATCGCCGTAATATTAGTGTTTATAAGTGAATTTTATGAAGGCGACTTTATATGAGAGATGTGATCAAATGAGGGCCGATCATTACGAAAATCAGCAGTGTCATTAAAACTTATATAAAGTTTTATTGATACAAGAACATTTAACATATTTATGAGCTCAAAAGCTATATCCAGGGGTGCAATTGTATGGGGGCTATGAGAAATAATGGTCCGATTTTAACCGTTTTCAATAGGATTCGTCCTTCAAGAGTATGTGCCAAATTTCATCAAATTATCTTGCAAATTGCGACCTGCTGCAACGCAAATGTTTTTAATTACACTTTAACGGATGCAACGATTTTCGTTAAATTTGAAACATAGTTATATATATAGGTGTATGGTGTGATAGGCTATATTGTTTTCCAAAACTTGGATAAGAAGGGACAAGAAGGGGTATGTGGATGAAAAAGGGACAAAATTCGTACTTTTGGGAGTAAATAAATTTCTCTTCAACTTCTTCAACGAATTTTCTCTTTCAACTTCTCTTTTAACTTGTATTCATTGCTAATATAAAAGGAATATAACCATTTAGGATATTTAATAATATCATTAATTTTTTTATTGTTTATTATTATTATTTTATTTTTATTATTTTTTATATTATTTTTTATTATATGTTTAACACTTTCTCTAAAAATGTGTTATAATTATTGTTGTTGCTTTTTATAACTATATAGGGCCTAAAAGGCTCGGTTATAATAAATGAAGAAATAAAAAATAAAAAAATACTAATTATTGTCTATACTCAAGCAAAAACATTTCTGATTAAGCTTTTAAAGTGTCTAATATATTATTATTATTATGTAGCAAATAGGAGAAAAGGCCAAAAAACAGGAAAAATGTTTACTTCTATGTTTTAAGTCTGATGAAATCATTCTTCCGAAAATCACTTAAAACTCATAATTTATTGTCAAATAAAGCTATCGTGATAAAATTCGACATAAATATATTTTGTCTAAATACGAATTACTCTACAAAATTTTTTTTCGGATAGGCCCATAATTGGTCATAGCTCCCATATAAGGTCTACTTCCGAAAATCGCTTAAACGCATATATTTCATTGAAATCTAAAGCTATTGGGATAAAATTCGACAAGAATATGTTTTGTGTACATTTAAATCATTCCACCAAATTTTTTATGGATCGGTCCATTATTGGTCATAGCTCCCATATAAGGCCCACTTCCGAAAATCACTTAAAAGCACATATTTCATTGTCAAATAAAGCTATCTTGACAAAATTCTACACAAAAATGTTTTGTCTTTATATGAGACACTCACGAAATTTTTTCCGGATAGGCTCCCATAGAGGGTCCAGTTCCGAAATTCAGTTAAACGCATATATTTCTTTAAATAATAAAGCTATCGGGATAAAGTACGACTTGAATATGTTTTGTGAGGATATAGGTAAATCATTCTACCAAATTTTTTCCGGATTGATCCATATATGGTAATAGCTCCTATATAAGGTCCACTTCAAAAAAATCACTTAAACGCACATATTTCATTATCAAATAAAGATATCTTGATAAAATTCGACACAAATATATTTTGTGTAAGATCATAGCTCCTATACATATAAAGTCCACTTCCGAAAATCACCTAAACGCACATATTTCATTAATTAATAAATCTATTGTAGTAAAATTCAACTTGAATTTTTTTGGCATATAAATCATTATACGAAATTTTTTCCTTATCGGTCGATAATTGGTCACAACTCCCATATAAGGACCATTTCCGAAAATTACTCAAATGCACATTGACAATCAAAGTTTTCGGGATAAAATTCAACATAACTGTGCATTTTGTATATATAAATCATTCTACGGAATTTTTTTTCCGGATCGGTCCATAGGTTGTCTTAGCTCCCATCTAAGTTATACTTCTGAAAATCACTTAATTCATAATTAAATGATTATATCCGGATAAAGTTCAAAATGGGTATGTTCTGTTGACAGATAAATCATTATATTAAAATGTTTTCAAACTGGCCTATTAATACATTTTTCTCGACCTAATTAAAATTAGTTTGACATATGCATAAATGTTAGTACCCTCAATACGGAAACAAATATTTGCCAAGTTATCTAAAAATTAGATAGTTAAATGGGATTTTAAAAAAAGTAGCTTGTTGGTGGAGGGTATTTAAGTTTCGGCATAGTCGAATATAGCAATCTAACTTGTTTTATTAATATTTTTCCGTAATCGGTCAAAAAATGTGTTTTTCAAAAATGTTTTTCCAAAACATCATTAAAGAGGGGAAGGTTACTCTCTGACCTGATTTTCTTAATAAATGTTCTACAACAACGATTTCTGAAATGATACAAAATATATTAAACAAAATATGTACATAAATTTGAATAATTCAATGGAGAAAGAGGGTATGGGTAGTATATTTGGTACTGTGCTGGTACCTTTTATAAGTACATATTGTTCAAATTCAATGAAATTTCTTTTATAGCTTTATAAGAAATTGTAAGGAGTTCTTCATGAGGAGACTTTAAGCATTTTTTGAAACATGAAGATGTTAGGGAAAAATTAGCAGATTTTTTAGTTTACTCTCACGGGAGAATACTTAAGTATAATGTTATGAAACCACCTTAAAACCCCGAACAACACCGGGTTCAAAAATCTAGTAAGTTATAAAATATTATATTTTAATTTATTTTAAAAAATTTATAAATATTTAATTTTTCTAAATATGCCGTTTCTTGAATTTATTTATTGATATAAATTATATTACGGAAACATCTTCCTTCTTCTGGGAGGGAATAAAGCTAAAGTAAATATCATAGGAATACTGCTATAAAACTATCACATGTCTAAATCTGGATTATCTACTTCATATTTAGAACAAAATAAGGTCTATTTATTCTTTTATAAAAATAATAAGTTCATGGAAATAATTAATATGTTTATTATTTCTTGAAATAACTTATTACACATTGCAAAATTTTCAATTGGAAAATTTACCTGTTTTTTGAATTTTTTAAGAAAACTAATTCATAAAGAATACAGGTAGGATAATGTCCAACTTGAATGGAAATAATGATGTTTACATTCATATTAAAAATATGTTTATCTTCCGAGAAAATATGTGTAAATGTTAAATGACTATTTCGCGTATTTTTGAATTTCTTGGAAATTGGTGCAATATTTAGTTTATAGAAGCATCAGAGTACTTTGTGGTACCGATAAAGGTACTTTACGTTAAATATGAACAAAATTTAATATGCATATTGCGAAAATGCACGTAATTTTCTTAGTTGAACTGGCCTCATACTACTTCAAAGCAAATATTTTACAATTTTATTTTCTAACTAGCTTTACCCAGTGTGCTTTGCTACCCTAAAAGCAGTATAAATAAAAAACCCACTTAACGATTTTGAAGATTCTAACTGCAATAGTTCTCTAGATTTACAATATGTTACATTTTAGAGATGCCAAGCAAATTACGGAAAGTTCGCCAATTTCTATCTATCTATGAACAATTTTAATAATATAATAGTTTCCAAGATATACGAAATTTGAAAGCTCGCCCGTTATTCTCTAAAATTTTAAGATTCTAGGCTCTAGTAGTTTCCAGATATACAATTTTTCTATTTCATTCATGTGGGGGCTTCAAAGCTCCCCAGATGAAGTCCGATCTTTTCCTCCAAAATATTCAGATTGATTATTGAAGTAATTTTTGCAAAATTTGAATTGAATCTAGTTCTATTAGTTTCCCAGCTAAACGAAATTTTATATTTAAGTCATATGGGAGTTGTCAAGTTCCCCATTAAAAGTCCGCCCGTTATACTCTAATTGTTCAGATGAATGTCAAAGTTTTTCAATTAAAATTGAAGATTCTAGCTCTAATAGTTTCTAAGATATACGATTTTTTCTAATTAATTCATATGGCGCTCCACGCCCCCCCATCTTGAAAGTCCGCTCGTTTTTCCCCCAAAATGTTCAGTTGAATATTAAAGTAATTTCTGCAAAATTTGAAGAATCTAGGTTCTATTATTTTCCCAGAAAAATGAATTTTTGTATTTAATTAATATGGGAAGTGCCAAGTCCCCCATTTAAAGTCCGCCAATTATTCCCTAAATGTCACATTAAGTGTCAAAGTACTTCATGTAATACATCTAATAGTTTTCTCAGCTATAAGAATTTTTCTACTAAATTCATGTGGGGGTTTCAAGCCCCCAAGATAAAAGACCGCCCTTTTTTCTCCAAAATGTTAGATGAATATTAAAGTAATTTGTGCAAAATTTGAAGAATCTAATTCTATTAGATTCCCAGATAAACGAAATTTTGTATTTAATTAATATGGGAGGTACCAAGTCCCCCATTGAAAGTCCGCCCGTTATACTCTAATTGTTCAGATGAATGTCAAAGTTCTTCAAGTAAAATTTTAAGATTCTAGCTCTAATAGTTTCTCAGATATTCGAATTTTCCAGATGTAAGTCCGATATTTTTCATCCAAAATGTTCAGATGAATATTTAAGTTCTTAGTGCAAAAGTTGAAGAATTTAGTTCTATTAGTTTCCCAGATAAACGAATTTTTGCATTTAATTAATATGGGAGGTGCCGCTCCCCTCATGGGTAGTCCGCCAATTTATTTCCCAAAATGTTAACATGGATATTAAAGTTATTTGTGCAAAATTTTAAGATTCTAACTGTAATTGTTTCTAAGATAAACGAATTTATGTTTTTAATTTATATGGGAGGTGCCACGCCCCCTAATGCTAGTCCGCCTACTTTTTGTCCTAAATAATCATATTGACACTAAAGTGGCTCCGACAAAATTTGAGGACTCTAACTTTTACATTATCTCAAATATACGGATTTAATATTTTCTAATATGGGCGTGGCACCTCGCCCAATTGAAATTTCAAAATAAAAAGTAGCCTATTACCTATTCCAGACATACAGGAATACGCTGTGAAAATTTCAAGAAAATCGGTTGAGCAGTTTTGTAGTCTATAACGTTCAAACATACAAACAAACACACATTAATTTTTATATATATAGATTTATTATATTTATCTATATAAAAATGAATGTGTGTTTATTTGTTTGTGGGTTTGTTTGAAGTCTATAGACGGCTAAACGGCTGGACCGATTTTCTTGAAATTTTAACAGTACCTTCCTGTGTATCTGGAAGGAACTATAGGCTACTTTTTTATTTTAAAATTTCAAGTAGGCAAGGTGCCACGCCTACTTATTAAATAACTATTAAAAGTCATATATCTTGGAAGCTGGTACAATTAGTCCTCAAATTTTGCACGGACAACTTTGACATTCATAAGAATATTTTTGGACAAAATCGGCGGAATGAATATAGTGGGCGTGGCACTTTCTGTATTAAGAAAATATTAAATCAGTATATCTAGGAAAACGTAACAGTTAGAGCCCTCAAATTTGGTCGGAGCCACATAAGTCTCAATATGATTAGTTAGGATAAAAATTGGACGGACTAGCAGCAGGGGGCGTGGCACCTCCCATATTAATTAAATACACAAATTCGTTTATCTTGGAAACTATTAGAGTTAAAAGCTTCAAATTTTGCACGAAGAACTTTAGCATCCATGTGGCGGACTACCAATGGGGGGAGCGGCACCCCCATATGAATTAAATACAACAAAATATTTTATCTAAAAAACTAATAGAACTAGATTTCTAAAATTTTGGAAAAGGACTTTCATATTCATCTGAACATTTTGGGACCCCTATATGAATATATAGACAAATTTGTTTATCTGAGATACTGTTGAAGCTAGAATCTTAAAATTTTACATGAAAAACTTTTACATTCATGTGAACATTTAAAGAAAAATGGGCGGACTTTCAATGGGGGGATTGGCCCCTCCCATATTAATTAAATACAATACAATATTATTTACTTTTTCCATAGCTTACACTAAAATCCTTATTAGCGTTCGGAAAGTTGGCGAACTTGCAATAATTTGAGTGGCATCTCCCATGTGTAGCTGTTTTTTTTTTGCTTTTAGGGTAGCAAATCACACTGGGTATAGCTAGTTTTTATACAAAATAAACTCATTATACCCTATTAAAAATGGTTAAAATCGGTCCATGATTTCACCTAGCCCCCATACAACAGAACCCCCCGAAAAGGGCTTCTGAGCTCATAATTATGTTAAGTATACAAATATATCGATAAAATACGGCACAACTAAGTTTTATAGAAGTTTTGATGACCCTGCCAAATTTCATAAAGATCGGGACACATTTGACCCTAGCTCCCATATAAGTCCCCTTCAGAAAATTACTTGAATGTCCCAAATTAGCTTATAAACACAAATATCGCGATGAAATTCAGCACAATAAAATATTATGTAAATATAAATATATTCACAAAATTTTATCGGGCTTGGTCCATATTTGACCCTAGCCCCCATATAAAGCCTCTTTCAGAAAATTAGTTTTTCATCCATAAATTGCTTAAATGTATCGGGACAAGGGAATATTGAAGATAAATGCTTTATTATGAAAAATAAATCACATTTAATATTCATAACTGGTGTAGGGTATCATATGGTCGGCCACGCCCGACTATACTTTCTTACTTGTTTTAATATTATCTTATTTACTAGTTAATTACCAAACATGTATGTTTGTATGTAAATATACTAATTTATTTTATAGGAATATCATATTGTACAGAAGTTTGTAAATTTTTGCGAATTTTAAAATTATTATTTTGTATATAAAACGATCCCATCCTCGACAATTTTTTAGAAATAGGACTTATACCACTTTCAAAATTAACGGTTTGTTTGCAATTTAGAATAATAATAAAGTTTTTTGAATGTAATGTAACCTTATACTATATAATACTAGCTATACCCAGTGTGCTTTGCTACCCTAAAAGCATATAAATAAAAAATTTTCTTAATAATTTTGAAGATTCTAACTGTAATGTTTTCCAGAGATACAATTTTTCCGAATGTTAATTAAGATTTTAATGTAATCGATGACAAATTAAAAAAAATCTAATATTTTCCCAGATAGACGAAATTTTGTATTTAATTCATATAGGGGGTGCCAAGACCCCATTGAAAGTCCGCCCGTTATTCTCTAAATGTTCACATGAATGTCAAAGATCTTCATGTAGAATTTGAAGATTCTAGCTGTAATAGTTTCTCAGATATACGAATTTTTTATTTAATTCATATGGGAACTCACAACCCCCAGATGAAAGTCCGCCCTTTTTTTCTTCAAAATGTTCATATGTCTAATAAAGTTCTTCGTGCTGCTCCCCTCATGGGTAGTCCGCCAATTTATTTCCCAAAATGTTTACATGGATGTTAAAGTTACTCGTGCAAATTTTTAATATTCTAACTGTAATAGTTTCCAAGATAAACGAATTTTTGTATTTAATTTATATATGGGAGGTGCCATGCCCCCTAATGCTAAGCCGCCCACTTTTTGTCTTAAATAATTATATTGATACTAAATTTGCTCCGACAAAATTTGAAGACTCTAGCTGTTATATTATTTCAGATATACTACAGTGGACGTCCACTAGTACGAATTATATAGTGTCAGGCCCTTTCGTAATACCGAAAAATTCGTATTATTGAACAACACATTTTGTATGTTTAAATTCAAATAATACACATAAAATATTGGATTTTATTTATTTTTGTTTTATTTTTCATGAAAAATTACATAACGGAACAAAATATAATAAATGTGCATTATTTTAAATAAATTTCTTGTACATAAACAGGCATAAAAGGGACATATTTACGTATATGAATTGTTAATTTTGAAAGTATCGTGAGTCCAATGATTGAAATGAGATATATGTAGAAGGTTTTAAATTTTAATGTTTTTAAAAAGATGTGTGCCAAAGACAATTTGCAATTTACATATTTATTCTAAAATGTATTAAAATGTTCAAATTACATAAAACTTTTATTAGAAACTTGAATGGAATATACCACAATTCTCTAATTTATAATTTTCTCTTAAAAATTAGAATAGTTATCATTAAACCCATTGTTAGGAATGTGGAGTCACACTACTTTCAAAAGTAACAGTTCATACATACATATGTATATAAATATCTTTTACTTATTAAAAATCCATCATTTAACATCGATGTTTATTACATTGTAAAATGATTCTTACGGCTTTTCCAATAACAGCGCTTTTGAGGCTTCAATATTGTTCTTAGCAGAGTTATTGTCGGGAACTAATAAAATACTTTCCTCATTGGCGTTATCATCCAATTTAATTTCTTCTCTTGGGTCATCAAAATTCCAATAAAATAAATTAATAACACTAAATAATTGTTGATTTGTAAATATACATGCAGTAAATTGTGTGTATAGGATTTTTAAAAATATAAAACACTTGTAATAAATACAAAAAACTTCAAAATTACTGAGATTAAGGTGAATGATACCGAAATAATAAAATAAAAACATAATAAAAACTTCATTCATACGTAAATAAAACCAAAATTCCCATAAAAAATGCGTTATTCGTACTATCGAACAGAAAAATTGTGACTTTATTCGTACTATAGAGTAGACAATGCAACAATTTTGCCATTCGTATTATTGGATATTCGTAATAAAGAGTATACGTACTATTGGACGTCCACTGCACAGTGGGGCAGAATGGAAATTTTTTGGAAATAAATCTGGCATTTCTAAACGGCTGATCCGATCGGGATAAAATTTGGCGTGAGCGTAGCCAAGGAGTATTCGAGTTTAAGTTTTGAAGATGAACCCTGCAGATGCCCCAGGGACGGCGCTGTGGCGGCTCAAAGTAGGGTACCTACGACATGTAAAATTTTTAAACTCGTGCCATTTTTTGTTTTTCACCCAAATACAAATTTTTATATTTCTGAAAGCGCTCGACGAGATCTTGAAAAAACATGCTTGGACATACTACTTATCTCTTATAATATCCGAGTTATAGGCATTTAAAAATTTAGTGATACAAAATTTACCATACCTTGGTCCGCCTTTTTTTGAATACCGGGCGTAATTTTGGACCAAATGGACTTGTTAGTTAGACAACAAAATTTCCAATAATATACAAAAAATTTCAGATCAATATCATTTACAGATCCAAAAATATACTTTTTTAATTTAAAAATTAAAAAATTTTAGATTTTTGGCGTTTTTTTGCCAAAAATGTGTCTTAACTCTTTTATTAATAAAATAAAATTTTCTTTAAGCATATAACAATTTTATAGTTTTCTAAAAGGTATCTTTACGCAGAACGCTTTGGCGTAAAAAACTTGTATATTTTTGAAAATGTTGCCACTGCGTCCTTCCGAATATGACCTATTTTTTATCAAAACTTCAACTTTGGGCGACATGTTCTAAAATCCCAAAGCTGGGATCAGAAAACTGAAAGCAGTTTTGGAAACCTCAATATGTTTTCTATTTACTCCAAAAGTATTTTCCCAGCCCTGAAAGAAATGTGGACCCTATGGGCAAAAAGTAAAAAATCCCATTTTTGGGATTTTCATTCCTATTTTTGGGAATTGCGGGATGCCCTTTGACCTTTTCAATTTTTTTTTTGCATTTTCTTATTTGAAATGACAAATTTAACAAGCGTTGAAAATTTCATTGAGTTTTGTTCATAAATAAAGATTTTGTCATTATTACATATTTGTTTAATTTCTAAAACTATGATTTATATCAAAATTTTAATAGGGTCGCAGATAGCTACAACAATTTAGTCCATATTTATCCCTTAATATCATTTTTAGTTAGATATGGAAATTCTCGACCCTTTACAAAAAATTTCAAGCCAATATCTCAATTACATTCAAAAATATGTTCATTTAAACCTGTGTCCTTTAATTTCATCTTTTTCATATTTTAGTATTAAGTATGACAGAACATACATTTGGTGTTGAATAAAATATTTGGACAATTTTTAAAAATTATTTAGTTAATTATTTATTAAGATAACATTGTATATACAATAAAAAAATTATAATTTATTATGAGCCACGCACAACAACACCTAAATCACCCCACACAAATCACCTTTCCCGCCCACCGAAATATAAAACACAATTTAATACAATATCATCAGTTAGTATAATAGCTTTTTTTATTTGAACTGTTTATCTTAAACATAATACAATTAATTCTTACAACCTACTTATATAGTTAATTCCTAACACTACTTATTTTCTATAAAATAATCTGTCATATCGGTATACATATCCAGAAGGTAATATAAGTCCTTTAAATCTTCCTTGTTTTGAGATGATAGAGTTTCATAACAAATCCATCTTTTTCGCATAGTTGAAAGAACAGGATCAGAAGATAGAAGTAAACTATTAAAAATATCTTCATTCTGTGATTGCCTGGAGCATTTTCTTGAGCTGAATAGTTGAACATGCTTAAAATCTCGATTCCTCGCTTCCTGGGCTTCTTCTGTTAACTCTCCAAGTGGAAGAATATTCGATTCAATTATTATTTGACCATGACACAATACTTTGTGTACTGTTGGTGTTAGTTCCCTCCATGGATACAGAGATACAAGTAATTTAGAAATTTCAGATGTATATTCCCCAAATCGATTTCCATTAATTTTATGTTTACTATTCAGTGCCATTAAAATAGTGTTAACTCTTCGAAGCAACTCCTTGTCGATTCCAGTTATTTTTGAAGTAATTTCAAAATCACGAAAAAACCTTCTCGCCGTATTACCGTCATTTGTACTACCGCAACTTGGAAGTGGTTTGTCGATGTTTAATCCCATCTGAACTTTAAATTCTTCTGGATTCTGCTTTTTCCACAGCTCTCAGTTCTTTCAATTCTTCATTATTTTTTGTTGATTTAGTAAGATTCTCTGGCACACTTCTATATTTGAGGTCGTATGCTATGTGTAAAAAGTAATCCAAAAATCGTATTCTGGCATGAAGTGGTGAAATTCCGAAAGACAGGACTTCTTCATTAATACTTCTGCTTTTGTTTATATTTGAGAATTGCGACTTTTTCTCATTACATATTGAGCATCTCCAGAAGGAAGAAGTTTCTGACGATGATGGATTAAGGGAATATGAACGAATTCGTAATGGCACTAATGATGACATAAATACACTTTTGTAGTGTGCTAATGTCCGACTTCCACAAGATTGTTTGTATCCTTGAAGTGCTGATAAACCGTCACATCCCCACTTACACATTAAGACAACATCACAGTTATGAATTTTCCTTAGTTGGTCTTCTGAAAAGTCTGACACAATTCTTGATGCTGTGTTTTCGAGCAAAGATGATATATCAATACAAGCTTCCACATCATTAACAGCAATAGGTGATGGTAGGATAGTTTGTTTTTTTTCCTGGATCGCCTTGTATGATGGTAATATATTGTGTCCTTTTTCATGCAGAGCTTTCCTTAATATTTGGTACTTATTTCGACTGAGACCCAGTTCCAACATAAGCGCATTGCTTCCTCTTCAGTAAAATTTGATTTTTTTTTTGACCTTGAACATAAGTCTTCGTATGACTTGCAAGGCGCTCCTGTTGATGTGTTGTAAGTTGAGATTTCCGTAGTAGTTCCCATCCAACTACAAAATTTTAATCGAAATTTCTTTTGATTTCAATCCACAGACTTACTTTTTACATCAAAAAGTTTTAAAAAGTTTTCAATTTTTGATATGCCTGTTTTGTCTACTTTTCTATTATATGTAGTTTTTATATAATTTGAAATGTCTTCAATTCTTTCTGGCCCTTTTGAAGATACACTCCATTAAACGGAACACAACTCTTCGTTTAATGTAATCTTCATTGTAGATTTATTAAATATGGTACATAAAATCTAAGAAGTTTACTTATATACCAATTCTTGTCATTTCCGATACAGGTATTTCAAAGTAAAAATTACAAATTGTCTACCTATTAACATTTAGGACTATATTACTATAACCTGTAATTCAGTCATTGATATTTCTTATTAGTGAATGAATCGAAATTATCATTACCTGTATATTTTTACCTACATGATCATAAACGAAACAGAACGAAATGATCTGTCGAAAAAATTTAGGTAAAAAAATAGTTATAAATTTTTGAAAATTTAAGCATAATAGGACCTTTCAATTATAAGGATAAGCAAACAAATAGAAAATAGGTAAATATAAGATTTAAATATGTTCTGTCATACTTAATACTAAAATATGAAAAAGATGAAATTAAAGGACACAGGTTTAAATGAACATATTTTTGAATGTAATTGAGATATTGGCTTGAAATTTTTTGTAAAGGGTCGAGAATTTCCATATCTAACTAAAAAATGATATTAAGGGATAAATATGGACTAAATTGTTGTAGCTATCTGCGACCCTATTAAAATTTTGATATAAATCATAGTTTTAGAAATTAAACAAATATGTAATATATGACAAAATCTTTATTTATGAACAAAACTCAATGAAATTTTCAACGCTTGTTAAATTTGTCATTTCAAATAAGAAAATGCAAAAAAAAAAATTGAAAAGGTCAAAGGGCATCCCGCAATTCCCAAAAATAGGAATGAAAACCCCAAAATGGGATTTTTTACTTTTTTGCCCATAGGGTCCACATTTCTTTCAGGGCTGGGAAAATACTTTTGGAGTAAATAGAAAACATATTGAGGTTTCCAAAACTGCTTTCAGTTTTCTGATCCCAGCTTTGGGATTTTAGAACATGTCGCCCAAAGTTGAAGTTTTGATAAAAAATAGGTCATATTCGGAAGGACGCAGTGGCAACATTTTAAAAAATACTACAAGTTTTTTACGCCAAAGCGTTCTGCGTAAAGATACCTTTTAGAAAACTATAAAACTGTTATATGCTCTTAAAGAAAATTTTATTTTATTAATAAAATAGTTAAGACACATTTTGGCAAAAAAACGCCTAAAATCTAAAATTTTTTGAATTTTTAAATTAAAAAATGTATATTTTGGATCTGTAGATGATATTGATCTGAAATTTTTTGTATATTATTGGAAATTTTGTTGTCTAACTCACAAGAAAAAATTGAGTCCATTTGGTCCAGAATACGCCCGGTATTCAAAAAAAGGCGGACCAAGGTATGGTAAATTTGTATCACTAAATTTTTAAATGCCTATAACTCGGATATTATAAGAGATAAGTAGTATGTTTTTTCAAGATCTCGTCGAGCGCTTTCACAAAATATAAAAATCACAAAATAAAAAATGGCACGAGTTAAAAAAATGTCGTAGGTACCCTACTTTGAGCCGCCACAGCGCCGTCCCTGGGGCATCTGCAGGGTTCATCTTCAAAACTTAAACTCGAATGCTCCTTGGCTACGCTCACGCCAAATTTTATCAAGATCGGATCAGCCGTTTAGAAATGCCAGAGTTATTTCCAAAAAATTTCCATTCTGCCCTACTGTGCACTGTAATTTAATATTTTCTTAATATGGGCGTGGCACGTCGCCCACTTGAAATTTCAACATAAAAAGAGCGAGAGGGCCGGCCAGACAGACAGGAAGAAACGGGGAAAAGGGCAGGAAAAGCGGGCCAGCCGGGGAGCAGGCGAGAAAGCACAAAAAAAACAGGACAGACAGAAGACAGACAGACAGACAGACAGAAGACAGACAGACAAGCAGACAGAGACGACAGACAGACAGACAGACAACAGACAGAAGACAGACAGACAGACAGACAGAGAAACAGACAGACAGACAGAAGACAGACAGACAGACCAGACAGACAGACAGAAACAGACAGACATACATACAGACAGACAGACAGACAGACGACAGACAGACAGACAGACAGACAGACAGACAGACAGGCAGACAGACAGACAGACAGACAGACAGACAGACAGACATACAGACAGACAGACAGACAGACAGACAAGACAGACAGACAGACAGACAGACAGACAGACAGACAGACAGACAGACAGACAGAACAGACAGACAGAAGACAGACAGACAGACAGACAGACAGACAGACAGACAGACAGAAGACAGACAGACAGACAGACAGAAGACAGACCGACAGACAGACAGACAGACAGACAGACAGACAGACAGACAGACAGACAGACAGACAGACAGACAGACAGACAGACAGACAACAGACAGACAAGACAGACAGACAGACAGACAGACAGACAGACAGACAGACAGACATACAGACAGACAGACAGACAGACAGACAGACAGACAGACAGACATACAGACATACAGACAGACAGACAGACATACAGACAGAATACATACATACAGACATACATACATACATACATACATAATACATACATACAGACATACATACAACTACGACATACATACATACATACATACATACATACAACATACATACATACATACCAGCGTTGCCACTTTGGTCCAATTGGATCAAAATTGGGTAGTTTCAAATCTCTTAAATGACTTTTGGTAGTTTGGTTGGTAGGTTTAAATTTTGGTCCAAATTTGGTAGGATGAGATAATTTTGATCTCATGCATATGAATTTATAAACATTTCTGACCTTGTTATGGCAAAGTAATAAGAATTTTCATAAATACGTCAATCTTAGGTTTATCCTTGTTAAGTTTATGTTGTTTGTTCTATGAAAATGTTAAGTTTCTATGTATTTCAACATTTCAGATTCGTGAATGTTATTAAGTTAGTTAGTTTGAAATGAGG